>NC_137788.1:8286672-8436672 GCF_963383645.1 Muscardinus avellanarius | reverse complement strand
AACAAAAAAACCCCAATAAGATGAAAAGTGGGAGTGAAGCCGGGCATGGTGGTACAGGACAGTCATCCCAATATTCACAAGGCTGAGATGGTTGTATCGCAGGTTCCCAGCCAGCCCCAGCAACTTAGCGAGTTCCCTCTGCAATTTAGCAAGATCCTGTTTAAAAAAAAAAAAATAGGGCTGGGGATGTAACTCAAAAGTAGAATGTCCCTGGGTTCAATCTTCAGTACAAAAAAAAAAAAAAAGTAGCCCAGCCTGGTGGCCCACTGTTGTTCGTAATCAGAGCACGTGGGAAGCTGAAACAAGAGAATTCCAGGTTCCCGGCCAGCCTCAGCTACTTAGTGAGGCTCTCTGAAACTTAGAGAGACCTTGTTTCAAAATAAAAATAAAAAGGGCTGCCAGGTATGGTATCACACGCTTGTAATCCCAGCATTTGGGAGGCTAAGACTGGTTCGCGGACAGCCTCAGCTGCTTAGCGAGCCCTCTGCAACTCAATGAGACCCTGTTTCAAAATAAAGAATAAAAAATAGGGCAGGGGGTGCAGCTCGGAGGTCGAATGCCCCTGGGTTCCATCCCCAGTACTGCAAAAAATAAATAAAATAAAATAAAAATAAAGAAAAAATAAAAAGGGCTGAGGGTGGGGCTTGGAGGTGGAATGCCTGGGTTCAATCCCAAGTCATAAGCGCGCGCGCACACACACACACACACGTGAGCGCGCACACACACACACACACACGTGAGCGCGCACACACACACACGTGAGCGCGCGCACACACACACACACACACGTGAGCGCACACACACACACACACGTGAGCGCGCACACACACACACACACGTGAGCGCGCGCACACACACACACACACGTGAGCGCGCACACACACACACGTGAGCGCGCACACACACACACACGTGGGCGCGCACACACACACACACGTGAGCGCGCGCGCACACACACACACGTGAGCGCGCGCACACACACACACACGTGAGCGCGCGCACACACACACACACACACGTGAGCGCGCACACACACACACACGTGAGCGCGCACACACACACACACACGTGAGCGCGCGCACACACACACACACGTGAGCGCGCACACACACACACGTGAGCGCGCACACACACACACACGTGAGCGCGCACACACACACACACACGTGAGCGCGCGCGCACACACACACACGTGAGCGCGCACACACACACACACACGTGAGCGCGCGCACACACACACACGTGAGCGCGCACACACACACACACGTGAGCGCGCACACACACACACGTGAGCGCGCGCACACACACACACGTGAGCGCGCACACACACACACACACGCGAGCGCGCACACACACACACACACGTGAGCGCGCACACACACACACACACGTGAGCGCGCGCACACACACACACACACACACACACACACACAGTGGGTGAGGTTTGATGTGTTTCCAGGGTGTAGCTGTGGATATACTCGTAGAAGTATCTGTGCGCGTAGGTAAGGCCGTTCACTGCCACCTCATCTGTTGTGGGAAAGTAACGTAAAGCCCCTGAATGTTCACCTGTAGGAGAACGGCAGAATACACCACGGCCTCCCCACATTGTGAAATACTATGCAGGCTTCAAAGAGAAAGGACGGAAGGACACCCACGATGTATCAGTAGGTGTCAAAGACAAATCGTGACAATATACACAATCCTCCCGCCCCTTTTGATTTTTGTTTTAAAAAGCATATGCAGATATTTGTATGCACAGGCAAAAAGAATGTCTGGAATCAACACAAGAAATGATGATCAGGGGTGTCTCTGAAAAAGGCCTTTTATTTAACATGCGTCTGATCTGTTTAAATTCTTTACCTTGAGCACTTACTTTAATCTAAAAATAACACAGACACGCACAATCACACATACAGGCAAGGTGGGGAGAGATGATTCTCTTTATTTAGAAATAAGGACTCGGGTGTAGTGGCACATGCCGGTAATCTTAGTTACTTGAGAGGTTGAGACAGGAGGATCGCAGGTTCAAGGCTAGGTTGGGCGGTTTAGAGAGGCCCTCAGCAACTTAGCAAGATCCTAAAGAGAAAAAGGAAGAAAGGAAGGAGAGAGAGAAAGAGAGAGAGAGGGAGGGAGAGAGAGAAAGAGAGAGAGAGAGAGAGAGAGAGAGAGAGGGAAAGGGCCGAGGATGTATCTCACAGGTAGAACATCCTTGGGTTCAATCCCCAGTACCAGTTAATGAAAGAAAGAAAGAAAGAAAGAAAGAAAGAAAGAAAGAAAGAAAGAAAGAGAAAGAAAGGAAGGAAGGAAGAGAAAGAAAGAAAGGAAGGAAGGAAAGAAGGAAGGAAGAAAGAGAAAGGAAGGGAGGAAGGAAGGAAGGAAGGAAGGGAGGGAGGAAGGAAGGAAGGAAGGGGGTATGTCAGGAAGGCGCTGCCCTGGCTAGCCTGGGGTGCCCGGGAGCCCTGGGCGGAGCTGGCCCCGCAGGACTCCTCTTTTCTAGCTTACCAGCTGCTCCTCCACCTGCCTCCCTCGGAAGCCGGGGTCCTGCCTCGCTGCCGTCCCATTGCAGAGCTGGCTTCTGAGGCCTCCTTGGCCACAAAGGTGGTAACAGGAGGCTGCGCCCCGGGCCGCCTCCGTCTCCCATGGGGACCCACGAGCCCAGCGCATGGTCCCTTCTGGGTGAGGGAGGATGTGGGTGTGGAGGGGCTGAAGACCTTCTCTTGACACGTGATGCTGAGCGGGTTCAGCATCCCTTGCGGAGTGTATCAGGGATGCCAGAATTAGGGCCTCAGAATCACTGCATCGGAAACCCTTGGAGAGGGACATCGGGCCCGGGATTTAGGGGATTTGGCTACAGCAAGTACCATGTGAGACCCTTCAAAGCTGCGCCTCTCAGCCCCGTCTGCCCAGTTGGGATCACCTGGGGTGCTGCGAAAGATACAGGTGCCCAGGTGCCACCCCGGAAATTCTGATTTAATTGCTCCGGGTTTTATGCCGCTCGAACATTTGTATTTTTTCAAACCACCAGAATGATTCCAGTGTGCAGCCAGCCAGGCCTGAAAGCCACCGGGACTCCACTGCAATGACACGGGCCTCTCTGGGAGGGGACCTGGGTATCGTTGGTCTTTCAGATTCCCCAGATGTCTACACTGTGCCGCGAAGCCAGGACCCTCTCAGTTCTGAGGGTGTTTTTGGGACCAGAAGCATCAGCCTCACTCAGGCACTTGCTAGAAGGACAAATTCCCTGGGTGGGCTCCTGCCCGCCCGGACCAGTGTCAGAACCTGGTGCGGACATTATAGTCAGAGATGCCTAAGGGGCTGAGCCGGCCACCCTCAGCAACTCAGCGGGGTCCCTCCGCAACTCAGCCAGACCCTGTTTCAAAATAAAGATAAAATAGAGCTGGGGAAGCCTGGGTGTGGTGGCCCACACTTGTAATCCCAGTACTTGGGAAACTAAGATAGGAGGATTGCAGGTTCACGGGCAGCCTCAGCTACTTAGAGAGGCCCTCCACAACTTAGTGAGACCCTGTTTCAAAATAAAAAATAAAGCCGGGCGTGGTGGCGCACGCTTGTAATCCCAGAATTTGGGAGGCTGAGACCAGAGGATCGCGGCTCGTGGACAGCCTCAGCTACTTAGTGAGGCCCTCTGCAACTCAGTGAGAGCCTGTTTCAAAATAAAGAATAAAAAATAGGGCTGGGGGTGTAGCTTGGAGGTCGAATGCCCCTGGGTTCCATCTCCAGCCCTGCAAAATAAATAAATAAATAAACAAACAAACAAACAAATAAATAAGGCTAGAGGCATAGCTCAGAGGTAGAATGCCCCTAGGTTCAATCCCTAGTACCACAAAAAAGAAAAAAAAAATAGGGCTGAGAAGGTAGAATGCTACTGGGTTCAACCTCTTAACCTCCTGTTCTAAAAGAAAAAAAGAAAAAGGCTTAGCTAAAGCTGGATGCGTTTAGGGCTCTAAACTCCCAGCCTTAGAGTCTCCTGGAAGTTTTGTTTTGTTTGTTTGTTTATTTGTTTGTTTGTTTGTTTGCAGTACTGGGGATTGAACCCAAGGCCATTCCCTTTTCTTCCTTTTTCTTTCTTCCCTTTTTTGTGGTACTGGGATGAAACCCGGGGCGTTCTACCTCTGAGCTCTCTTCCCAGCTCTATTTTTTTATTCTTTATTTTGAGACAAGGTCTCACTAAGTTTCAGAAGGCCTTACTAAGTAGCTAAAGTTGTCTGCAGACTCAGATTCTACTGTCCCCGCCTCCCAAGTACTGGGATTACAAGCGTGTGCCACCACACGCGGCTACCCAGGGGCATTCTACATCTGAGCTACACCCCCAGTCCTATTTTTTATTCTTTATTTTGCAACAAGGTCTCACTAAGTTGTGGAGGGCCTCACTAAATGGCTGAACCTGCGATCCTCCTGTCTCAGCCTCCCAAGTACTGGGAATACAAGTGCGCACCGCCGTGCTTGGCTTCACCTGCAAGTATTAAACAACCCTAATGCCCACAACCTGCAAGTTTTAAACAATTCCATTACAATCACATCCCCTCGGAGTGCTGAAGCCTTCAAACCTGGGCGTTGGTTCTACATGAAGGTCCTCCCTGCCTCCCATGTGCAGGGCTGAAGACATCTTTTCAGAGGGCTCGGAAGGGGCGGGGTGCAGGATAAAAAGTGCGTTTGATGGAAGCTGCCTTTTCACAGGTAAGGGCACCTGCTCACGTGGGCTGAGCCGGAATCACATTCCATTTCCTGTGACTTCAACCCTATGACTTCCTCGTTTGTAAAACAGAGATAACAATAGTCATCCCTTCCAGGATTGTTGAGAAGACAAGGTGGTGTCTGCCATACATAGACTTCCCGTGTCCGCCCCTTAATAAGCGCCTCGAGGTCCGGGCGTGGTGGTGCATGCTGGTAATCTCAGTACTTGGGAGGCTGAGACAGGAGGACTGCAGACTCCAGGCCAGCCTCAGCAATTTAGTGAGGCCCTCTGCAACTTAGTGAGACTCTGTCTTAAAATAAAAGAATAAAAGCTGGGCGTGGTGGCGTGGTCTTGTAATCCCAGCATTTGGGAGGCTGAGACTGGAGGATCGTGGTTCACGGCCAGCCTCAGCTACTTAGTGAGGTCCTTTGCAACTCAGTGAGATCCTGTTTCAAAATAAAAAATAAAAAATAGGGCTGGGGGTGTATCTCGGAGGTAGAATACCTCTGGGTTCCGTCCCTAGTACCGCAATAAATAAATAAATAAATAAATAAAAATAAAAATAGGGCTGGGGTAGAGCTTGGAGGCAGAATGCCCTTGGGTTCAATCCTCAACACCACAGAAAAATTTAATTGTAAAAAAAAAAAAATATGTAGCCGCTGTTCTTGCTACTAGTTGGCAGACTGTCCGTTCTTCGCGCCTTCTCTGCTGTAACACGAAGCGCAGGCAGGTCACTCAGCCCCTTTTTGCTGGAGAGGTTTGCTCTCCTATCAGCAAAACAGGAATAACAACGCTGCGGCCTAGCAGGTTGGTGTAGGTGTGACCACCTCCCCAGGTGTCACCGCTCTTGGTGATGCAGGAGAAACAGCTGGGGGGGGGGGGCGGATCCAGAGAGGAGGGCCTGCTGCTGGGTTTCTTAGGGTGTCAAGGGAGATGGATTATCTCACACCCCGCAGCAGAAATGTCCCCAAGTGCCCCTGGGAATCGTTTTCCTTTCCTTTTTTGGCAGTGCCGAGGATGGAACCCAGCAGTGTTCTGCCACTGAGCTACATCCCCAGCCCTTCTTTTATTTTTTATTTGGAAACACGGTCTTGCTAAGTTGCTGAGGCTGGGATCTTCCTGTCTCAGCCTTTCCAGTGTTGGGGCTATAGGGATGCCACCGCACCAGGCTGGGAAATCTATTTTTTTTTTCTTTTCTTTTCCTCTTTCTTTCTTTCTTTCTTTCTTTTTTGTGGTACTGCTGGGGATATAAAGGGGCATCCTACCTTCGAGTTCCACTCGCAGTCCAAGTTTTATTCTTTACTTTGAAACAGGGTCTCACTAAGTTATGGAGGGCTTTGCTAAGTAGCTGAGGCTGGCCTTGACACTGTGACCCTCCTGCCTCTTCCTCCCAAGTACTTGGATCACAAGCCTGCGCCACCACGCCCGGTAGAAATCGATATTTTTTTTTCAATATACAAAGCATATTCAAGACCTAGTTCAAAGCCTAAACAGAACTTTTTTTCCTATCATATCACCAGGGTGTCTTTTTTTTTTTTTTTTTTTTGGTGGTACTGGGTGATAAGTTGGGTCCTGCACTCATGTGACTTTTTGTCACATGACCTCTGCAGGGCAAGGGAGGGGCTGAAACCCCCGCGAGAATTGGGCGTTCTTGCGAGTAAACCCTCATCTCACGAGATGCATACCTTGAAAAGGAGAGCCCACGTCCTCAAGCTTCGGACAGGCGCGCGGGCCCCACGGTGCCTCACCCTGATCCCCGGGAGAGCCGTGCCATTAAAACTTTACATGCCATGTGTACCGGACCTCTCTCGTGTTTTTCACACTCCGCCGTACGCACATTATTTTATTTTACTCGCATTAATTTTTTATTTTACTTATCATTTGGTGCCGAACCGGGAGAACTCTTGGGTCCCTCCCCATTTTTTTCCTTTTTTTTTTTCTGTTTTCTCTTTTTATTTTTACTCTCTTTTTGAGCCCCGGACTCTCTGACCCGCCAGCAGCTCGACTGTGAGGTCCCACACCAGCGCTCCGCTTGCAGGTGTTGCTCCCACCACTGCCGCCGCTACCGCCCCGTGCCTGCCCGGACCGTAAGCCTTCTTCCCCAGCCCCGCGCTCTCCGGGAGAGCCGGCGGCCTTCTTCCCGCCCCGGGCTCTGCTGAGAGTCCGCGGCCATCTTTCCAGCCCCGAGCTCTGCTGAGAGCTCGCGGCCATCTTTTCGGCCCTGTGTTCTGCTGAGAGCCGGTGGCCATCTTTCCGGCCCCAAGCTCTTCTGAGAGCCGGTGGCCATCTTTCTGGCCCCAAGCTCTGCTGAGAGCCAGTGGCCATCTTTTCCCGCCCACGTGCTCTCTTCCGGAGCGCCGGCGGCCATCTTCCACTGCCACCGCGGCTGCGGCCACCACCGCCGGGGCGTGCAGGCTCCACCGGCCGCCAGGCTGCTAGTTCCACCCGCCCGGAGCCAGGCTCCTTGGGTGATGCTGGCACCTGTTCTACTTGCTGACCTCCTGCACGGGCCAGGACCTCTGCCTGCCGCTTGGACCTCCTAAAGCACCGTTCCAGCTTGGTTCTCCGGTCACCGCTGGGACCTCTGGCCGGTTTGCCCCACCCACCCCGAGCCAGGCTCACTGGCGGTGCTCCTCGGGGCCCAGCCTCAGCGTCTGGCACGTGCCTGGAAGCCATTTTGTCTCCACGCCGCCGGCCTGGCAAGCCATGCCGCCTGCGCACCCCCACTGATCCCACCTGCGCCAGCCGCCAGTGCCGTCCACACCAGCCACCGGCATCCGCGCCCTGGCTCCACCGCGCCCCCAGCAGCTTCTCAGCGCTTCTGTCACAGCCAGCGCTGGCCAACATCACTATACTCCGGTAAACTGCCTCCTTCCCTTGGTTAGCGGGTTCCGGACTTGGGTCTTCCGGTCCACTGGGACCCCAAAATCCAAGTGCTTGGTGACCCATTGTCCCATGGTCCACTGGGACCACCCTGTGGATGACCAGGTCATCCTCCGGTTTTGAGAAGGAATGAAGACGTTCTTCCCTATCTCTTAACCTCCGTTTCCGAACGATTGAGCAGGGAAATCGGGGACGCCCATTTCCTGTTCTTCGTTTCCGCCCATGAACCAATTATGGGGAGTCGAACCTTTATACTAGCAGATGCCCACATCTCCATGCTCCGCCTGTCTGCCTTGATACGAGTTGGGAAATGGGTTGCAGTGGCCCAGGAATAGTTAGGAACTTTTCTAAGTGGTCTGGTATCCCTCCAAATGCTCTCCCCCATCAGCTTCCATTTAATTTCCTGCCAGCTGCCATTTTGTGATGGCGTGCAGTCGCTGCCTGGTGACGTCACAGTCGCTATCTTGGCCCGCGCCAGACTGCAATTTTGTTGGGCGGCTGCCCGGCCGCTCCGCATGGTCCTAAATGCGCTCGGCTTCTGGCTCCCTTTCCGGCCCGCTCGGGTGCGCCCTAGGTGCTGCGGGAAACGCCGGGGCCAGGCCGGGGCTGGGGCTATACCCTCTGCCCATGGGGAGTCTGCGTTGCCATTCTTGCCGGACACCAGCCCCGGGACACACTCTTTGTGAGTGTAGGTCCGTCGCAGCTGACAGAACCTTAACATGGCATCTAAAGTTTTCATTCCAGAGAGAAACAGGAGGAAATGGAGCGTACACTCCAGCTTTGCCAAAAAGCAGATCCCTGGTAGCTGCCCTTCAGCTGGCGGTGGCGGCTCAGCCCCCTGGAGCGCCACCTAGGTGTGGAGGACTGCAACAACAACTACCTCCAGGAGCCTGCCTGAAGTGGGGCGAAGCCACGCCTACCAATCAGACTGCTCGGCGTGTGGCCAGGAGGGCCACTGGAACAGTGCCCTAGGAAAAGGTTGAGCCCCAGGTGCCTCAACACAGGGGGAGCACCTTTCCAGACCAGGCCCCACCGCTGGCCCTACTCAGCCTGGCTGAAGACTGATGGCTCCTGGATCCCTCAACCTCCATCCTCTTTGCCAGCTCAGGGTAGCTCTCCAGGTACTGAGTAAGCCAGTCTCCTTTTTGGTCGCCTGCTCAATCTCATGATTTGTTTTTTTTCTTTAATAGCCCTTGCCTGTTCAAGCCTCCTCAAGCGCACATCACTAAGCTGTCCAGGGTAACCTCCAATTCGCACTGCAGCTATGCACCCACCTGCACCCCCTTCTGGGGGACTGGACTCCCGACTCCTCCCGGCCTGGGGCCCCTGACGACGCCCCTTGACAGCAGGAAGAAGCTAGAGGGTCCAACGTCATCCATTATCCCTACCATCAAAAGGCCGGGATGATAAGTTGGGTCCTGCACTCATGTGACTTTGTGTCACATGACCTCTGCAGGGCAAGGGAGGGGCTGAAACCCCCGCGAGAATTGGGCGTTCTCGCGAGTAAACCCTCATCTCGCGAGATGCATACCTTGAAAAGGAGAGCCGGCGTCCTCAAGCTTCGGACAGGCGCGCGGGCCCCACGGTGCCTCGCCCTGATCCCCGGGAGAGCCGCGCCATTAAAACTTTACATGCCTCGTGTACCGGACCTCTCTCGTGTTTTTCACACTCCGCCGTACGCACATTATTTTATTTTACTCGCATTAATTTTTTATTTTACTTATCACTGGGGTTCCTGGAAGCCCTTCTACCTCCGGGCTACACTCCCAGACCTATTTTTTATACTTTTTTATTTGGAAACAGGGTCTCCTAAGCCAGCGCGCGCGGCTGACTTCGAACCTGCGCGATCCTCCTGTCTCTGCCTCCCAAGCGCGGGGATTACAAGCGTGTGCCACCACGCCCGGCCAGGGTGTCTTTTTTTAAACCTTAAACAAACTATTTTGACACATAACATTTTCTATATTATTCATTCATATGAAGTGTATTGTATATATCTTGGGCTTATAATATTTATACATATGCCTCCCCCTCCTCCTCCTCCTCCTCCTCCTCCTCCTCCTCCTCCTCCCCTTTTTTCCTTTTTCTTTCTGGTACTGGGGATTGAACCCAGGGCCATTCTACCTCTGAGCTCCACCCCCAGCCCTCCATCCACCTTTTAAACAGGGTCTTGCAGGAGCTAGGTCCTTCACAATTTAGTGAAACCCTGTTTCCAAATAAAGAATAAAAAATAGCGGTGGAGTGTAGCTCAGAGGTAGAATGCCTTAGTATCACAATAAATAAATAAATAAATAAATAAATAATAAGTAAATAAATAAATAAATAAAAACAGGGTCTGGTGAGTGTCTTGCTAAATTTCTGAGGCTGCCTTCAAACCTGGGATTCCTGTCTAAGCCTCCCGAGTACTGGGATGAACCGCGAGGGCCACTGCGCCTGGCTAGAAATCTATTTCTTTTTTATTTATTTATTTATTTATTTATTTATTTATTTATTTATTTATTTATTTATTTATTTATTTATTGGTGGTACTGAGGTTCCTGGAAACCCTTCTACCTCCGGGCTACACTCCCAAACCTATTTTTATACATTTTTTTAAATTGGTGCACTGTATTCATACATCATAGTAGGATACATACTTTTGTAGACATACATGTACACTTTTCCCAGTCAGCCCCCACCCAATCCCCACCCCATTCTCTCACCTCGGCTTGCTGTAGCCATCCCGTGAATTCGCCGGTGCCGCCGGCAGTATGGCGCTGCTGCCGCGTCGGCCGCGTCCTCGGGCGCAAGGCCGGTTATCTCCTCTGTGGCTCTGTTCTCAGTCCGCTTTCTCTCTAGAGCCTGGTGATTTTTTGTTTCACTGGTGATGGTGTTTTCTGGCTATGAAAGGCGCTGATTTTGTGGTAATGGAGATTTGTTGTTAGCGGGGCTCTTAAGCCCCGCTTTTCTCGGTCGCCATCTTCCCGGAAGTCCAGAAATCTATTTCTTAACGCCAGTGTCCTGTGTCTTGCCGGCACCCCTTCCCTTCTCACACCAAAAACTCCATTTAAGGAACAATCTACAAAGCTCCACCCCTCTGTCTCTCCTAGCAAGATGAGCGCTACCTCTAGGCTCTGTTTAGAGAGCTGTATTGAGGAGGTAGAAAGGAAATAGGCAGATAGGGAAAAGGCCTTGGTAGAAAAAAGTTAATTTCCTGAGTTTCCTGAGGGGCGACAAATGCCTGAAACTTCAAAGGCTCAGAGATAAGAAGGATCAGAGCTTCACAAAGCCATCCTGAGTTTCCTAATCAACAAACCCACCGAGCAAGTCTGGCATTCCTGAAAGGAGACCCTTCAAAGAACTTGCAAATGTCCTATGCAAATTCTCCTTGGAGTCACCCTAACCACAAACGGACTTGCAAGCGGTCAGGCATCGGCCAGTCAGATGGCAAAAGAGGGAATTCCTGCTCGGGACCCCTTCCCCTTTTGGGGAGCTATTGGCACTGAGAGAAGGCAGAGTGCATCTGAAGGCTCGGGCGACTCTGGCTGACCAGGCTCCTAGGGGTGACCTGCACCTCTTTTCTGGCAGATCGCGTAGATGGGCACTTGGCTCGGACCCCGGAGTTCCGACCGCCCCTATGGGGTGTTCGCCCCTATGGGGTGTTAGATCGCGTGGACTCCAGAAGAAAGCAGCCTGCACCTGAAGGCAATTCGGCTTGGGCTACTCTCAAGTATTGTCCTGAAGGCAGCTCCTGGACCCAGAGTTCCAGCCCCTTTGGGGTGTTCAGCCACCCTTGCCCCCTTCCCTGCTGCTTCCAATAAACCTTTTACTCCCCTTCCTGAGGTCTGCGGGTGTCATTCTTCGCTCTCCATAGACAAGAACTCGCAAGAAACTCCCGTTTCAGTATGTGGATTCTCCCCCTCCAAATCCACAGCCATCTTAAGAGGTAAATCTTTTTTTTTTTTTTTTTCCAGTACTGGGGATGGAACCCAGGGGCATTCTACCTCTGAGCTACAACCCCAGCCCTATTTTTCTTAGTCTTTATTTTGAAACAAGATTCGACTAAATTGCAGAGGGCCTCACTAAGTATCTTGAAACTGTGGCCCTCCTGTCTCAGCCTCCCAGTTACTGGGATTACCAGCGTGTACCACCTCACTCGGCTCGAGGTAATCTATTCTTCTGCCCATTTTGCAGGTAAGAAAACTGAGGAAGAGCTTTGCTAACGGTCCCAAGGCTATTCTATGCCTGGCTCTGAGTCTGTGCCCTCAGCCTCGTCCGTGTCCTGTGGTGTCCCCAGGGTGCTGGGGTGTGTCTTCTCTCTCCCCCTTCTTGGGTTGCCGGGAAGAGTAAGGAGAGCTTGTTTTGCACAGGCTGTTCCTTTATTGAGTATTTATTGAGCACCTACTGTATGCCAGATGCTGGGGGCTCAAGGGAAAGCTCATGAGACAGGCCCCCTGTCCTTGCAGAAGGAATCCAGTCAATTATTTGGAAAAAGGAGGGGAAAAAAAACCCTTTTAAGCCAAGAGGGACCCGAGCATAGTTCCTAGATCCTCTGAGCCTTTGGGAGCCGTGTGGCCTGTAGCCTCACCCCTTCCCCACAATTCACCCAAACCAGGGTGGGGGGGGGGCGAGCCCAGGACTCCCCAGGCTGGGCTCAGCAGGCGGCGGGACGTTGCCCCAGAGGTGGGCTCCGTCCCCAGCCCAAACCTGACTTCTCAGCCAGGAGCCGGGTGCCCGCCCCCGACTCTCTCTCCAGATCCTGGTAATTGGTAGACAAAGGGGTTTCAGACAGTTGGGGACCTGCGTCCTTTGAGTCCCTGCAAACATGCTATTATTAATTAAAGACTTTGGCTTCGGCAGGGCCCGGGCCTGCCTTTTTCTGGCTAGGCCTCAGACTTCTGTCTCTTCAGTCGTCTCTTCTTGCTAAATTTTTCAGTGTTTTTAACATCAGACTGATGTTACGTATAATTACCAACTTTGCACCCAAATTATATTTGACATGGCTTGTGTGGGAAATTAGACCATTTCAGCGCCTACAAATTCACCTGGGAAGTCAAGGCAGGCGTGCGGGTGTGCGGGGGGGGGGTAGCAATTTAAATATTACATGTGAAATGCCCCAACTCTCTCATCTGCCAGGAAGAATTTTGTCTCTCCCCTTTGCTTGCCCCCGCGACTGGCTGAGGGCACCGGGGTCTTGCGCGTGGGTCCTTTCCACTGCAACACCCACGGGGAACACGGGGCCTGGTTGCCAGGACCGGGGTGGGTGGGGGGGGCCAGAGATGCTGCCTGGGTCCCCAGTCAGCTGAGGCAGTGGTGACTGCCGGCTACGCCCCTCCTTCCCTCCCTCCGGCCTCTCACCCCGGGCTCAGGGCCAGGGGAGGCTCCACCCCTCGGGGCGGGGCGGAGTGCGTGGCCACCGCGCCCAGAACCCGAGCCCTCCTGGTCCTCCATGGGTCGGCCTAAAGCATCACCACCTCAGAAATCAAGTGCCCAGGTGCGCTGGTGCGCACCTGTAATCCCTGGGCTTGGGAGGCTGAGACAGGAGGATCACAGGTTTGAGCCAATTTAGCCAGACCCAGTTTCCAAATATAAGATATAAAGGGCTGGGGTGTAGCTCAGAGGAAGAGTGGCCCTGGATTCAGTGCTCATTACAACCACATAAAGGGGGGGAAAAGTCCCCTTTGGACCAAAAGGCCCTCAAGGGGCTTCCCTTTGTCATTTTATTTATTTGCGGTACTGGAGACGGAACCCAGAGGCATTCTACCTCCAAGCTACAGGGCTACACCCCCAGTCCTATTTTTTATTCTTTATTTTGAAGCAGCGTCTCACTGAGTTTCAGAGGGTCTCACTAAGTAGCTGAGGCTGTCTGCGAACCGTGATCCTCCTGTCTCAGCCTCCCAAGTACTGGGATTACACGCGTGCGCCACCACGCCGGGCTCCCCTTTGTCATTTCAAGTCAAGAAATCCTGAGCACCTACCTGATGCCAGGGATTTTGCTGAGCACAAGAGATCCGGAGCGAAAGAAACCATTCATTCACCCAACACATGTGTATTGATCGCTGTTACGCACGGAGCCCAGGGCTGTGGGGAGGGAGGACGAGTCTTTAAAAGATTCATTCATTCGAGCGTTTGGGCACTCAACACACACACGCACCTGCTACCTGCGGGCCATGGATGAAGCAGGTGGTGCCTGTCGCCCTGCTCTGGGTGAAGCCGAGGAGACAGGCTTCAGGACGACTAGCGAGGCCTGGGTCTGGGCTGGAAGGCGAGCCCTGCCTCAGCTGCTGGCCCACTGGTGGGCGCTGGTGACTGTAGGGGGAGTGGGACCCTGCTGGCTTCTGTGCACTGTCGCCTGGCTTTGCAGGATGGAGAGACACGCCACCATCCTGGGCCCAGGTCCCTGGCCCAGCCTGGCAGGTCAAGAGGGAAGCCTCCTCTTCCTCTCCCTCTCCCCGCCTTTCTGTGAGGCTTGTCTCCTGCTGGAAGCACCCTGGTTCCGCTCCAGTGGCAGGACATTGGAGCCAAAGTGGGGGACAGGGGCATCGCCCTGCAGCCCCTCCCCCTGAGCCCCGAAAAGTCCAGGGCCAGACAGAAGGCAGCCAGGGACCCTCACCCCAGAAAATGTGGCGCTGGAGGAACCCCCAGGCCTCAGCGGAAGTTGTGAGGCTCAGAGAGGTTACCCCACTTTTTCAAGGCCACACAGGCATGAAGAGGCGGCCCTGGAAATTAGAACCCAGGTGTGTCTGATTCCAGAGATTTTGCAGCTCCCTTTCCCGGGACCTCCATGCGGGGCAGGGCCAGGGGCTGTGATTGCATATGCTGCTCCGGGGACCATCTCAGCATGGCCCATGAACTCAGTGTCCGAAGAGAGGGGTGCAGCCTTCCTGGACTCTGCTCCCCAGCCCAGATCAGGGCAGAGTCTCAAGCCCCAGGGTCGTACCTTGAAAGCACGACAGATCCATGGGTGACACGGGGCGTGCCCCCGAGCCTGCCCTATGTCTGGGCTTGAAGCTCCCTTCACCCCAGCTGGGGACAGGCTGAGAGGAGTGGGTGAGGGGCGTCCCCCCATGACATCCTCGTGTCACCGGTGGCGATGACAGCCCCAGTTGGAACCCTGCACACTCACTCACGGGCACAGGCACAGAGGCCTGCTCCTCCTGTAACACGCTCAGCCACACCCACAGGTTCACGTGTGCATGCCCGCAGTGTGTGACACACACGGTTGCCACCCACAGACACATACGGCCTTGCACCCACAGGCCCTGCACACCTGTCCTCTGAGCGACCTCCCCAGCCAGCCCTTTGGAAACAGGGTCTCGCTAGGTTGATGAGAGTCTCACTACTTGCCGAGGCTGTCTTTGAACCTGTGATCCTCCTGTTTCAGCCTCCCAAGAGCTGAGATGACAAGGGCGCACCGCCATGCCCAGCGCATCCGTGCCATTTAGACCCGCTGTGAATTCCAGGTATTTATCTGCTTCTCTGGCTTCTCCTCTCCTTTCCCCCGCCCTTCCCCCTGCCTCCGGCCACGCCAGCCTGCGAGGTGGGCAGCGGCCTTGTCCCTCTGCACCCCGGTGTCCAGCACATTCTAGGCGCTAGCCGGGACTCCACAGATGTGCTGAGTGGCGGGTCTCAGGGCTGAGGGGCAGGCTCTTCCAGCCCCCTCCGTTCCCGGCAGGAGGCTGGGCCTGGGGGCTGAGTGCCATCCTCCTGGTGACCCTGGGTCTCTGTCTCTGCCAAGTACCGGTGGGAGTCTGGGCAGCAGCTGCTGGGGTGGGTGGTGGGGGCTTCTGAGCTGTGGACGGGGTGTCCTCCCTGTTCTCTTCTTCCAGGATGGTCTCCAGGCTGGGTGTGGCACCTTTTGGGCACATCCTGGCCCAGGCAGTGTCCAGAGAGGCAGTGGCCACTGCTCCAGGCCTCTCCTTACCTGAGCGGGGACCATCCAGGCTCGACTCCCGCCTTGCCCCTTGTGGGCCCAGCCCTCCAGCCACCACACCCACCACTAGGTGGCGCCATGATCCCTCAGACTAGGGCTCAGGAGGGGTGGCCCCAGGGCCCTCATCCGGGCCCTGGCCAGGCCTCCAGTCCCCTTCCTTGGACGGCCCTGCAGCCCTCACCCATTACCTTACATTCCCTTGAAGGTCTCAGGAAGGCTGATGAGTAGACCCCATTTTTGTTCCCATTTTAGAGAAGAGGAAACTGAGGCCCACAGAGGTATATTTGAAGTATATTTGAAGCCACACAGCTAATCTGGGCCTTGACCCTGGGTGCCACACTTCTCGAAAGCGCTCTGGCTTCCCGAGTGAGCCACGGGGCTGGCCAGAGGCTCCTAGGCAAGTCTGCGGGCGGCAGGGTGGAGTGGAGAGGGAGAATGGGGCCTCAGACGCCCCTCTGAGTTCCTGCAGCTGCCTGGTGGGAGGCAGGAAGAGGAAGAGGGAGACTCAGGGCCCTGGGGGACCCCCCCCCCAGCACTAGGGAACAGCTGGGAAAAGCTTGGGGATAGCACCGGACGGGGAGGAGTCGCCCCAGATGTCCCAGGAAGTGCCAGCCAGATGGGGCTGAGATGGGGCCCCATCTTGAGTCCGTAGGCTTCGGCGGGCCCGGCTCTCGTGGGGTGGTGGAGCCCTCTAGCAAGAGGAGGTGGGCCAGCCGCTGGGGCCGGAGGTCCCCGGGGCTCAGATGTGCCCCAGCTGCTGCCCACGGTGCCAGCCAAGAGCAGCGCCGTCCCTCCCTCCGGCCTTCCGCAGAACTCCCAGGCCGTGCGCGCACAGGGTGCTGGGGACGCTGTGGGGGGCTCGCCAGCCGGCCCAGCTTCCTTCACCCTAGTTCAGGAAAAACAACCAACACACGTAGATGAAAAACAGAGGAGCCCAAGAGTGAAGAGGGTGTTGCTTACACTGGGTGATCCCGGAGGCTGCTCAGAGGGCGAGAAATGAGCCCCAGCCCTCAGGCAGGAGCCCGGCCCTCAGGCAGGAGCGCTCCACGGGCTGAGGAAGAGACGGGTTGGGAGGCGAGGCTGCCCAGGCCAGAGCCAGGCTGCGGAGGACCCTGCAGCGCAGATGTCTCCTGGGGGAGACCAACACGCTGGCAGGATGTCAGCGCCCGAGAAGGCGCGGTGGGCCTTTCAGATCACACCTGGGAGGCCACCCCAGGCCCCGGGAGGCGGTCAGGCTCCTGGGTGGCTCAGGACCACAGAGGAGGCGCTCAGCCGGCCCTGGGCCCTGCCCCGGAGGCCGGTCCTGGCCACACCACTCACGAGCTGTGACCCAGCGCCGGGAATGGTCAAACTCTGGGGCTCCGGGTCTTAACCCGCCAAAGGGGGTCAAAAGCAGCCTGCCGGCCCCCTTCCTGGGATGCGGCAGGGCCAGAGCTTTCTAAAGCTGCAGGCTGGGGGGGGGGGGCTGGAAGCAGGAGGACCCTGAGCCTGGGGTTATTTATTGTTGGGGACAGACCTTTCCCGGGGGGAGCAGGTGAGGGGCGTCAGTCCTTCCTTCCGCTGTCTGAGCCCCCGAGGCCGCCCCTCCCCCGCCCCGTCCCTCCATCCTTTTTTTTTTTTTTTTTTGCATCTTCTTTTTAAAATAAAAACGCCGGCCGCTCACGCGGCTCGCTGATGTTTATGCCTCAGTAATACATTATGTATTATTTTGTTTTAAGCACAGCTTTTGCATCCTGACAGTAACAATAAAATGTGACTATGGGATTGCTAACACAGACAGACTAATGTTTCCACCGCCCGCCTCTTTTTTCTGCGTCCTAAGCACTTTTGAAAAGGCTCCTTTTATATTCCTAATAAAATTATAGCAAAATACATCGATTTACTGGAAAAGAGTTTAGGGTCGGGGTGGGTTCTCCTCCCCCTCCCCCTGTGTGGGCCGCTGCCTTCTCCCCCAAAGACTGATGAATATTCTGAATCGACCTTCTAAGTGCTGTTTGACCCCCGACCCCAGGTTGTGCCCAACCGTGGCTGGACGGGCTGGGGCCTCCAGGGGGCGGGGCGGGATGCCTGGGACTTTGGTATATGTTGGGGTGTCTGTGTGTATCATGGAGTGTCTGTTTGTCTGCTGGGTATGTCCGTATGTCACGATATCCTTATATAAGTTGAGGTATCCATGAGAATATTGGGGTGCCTGTGTCTGTATTGGGTATCTGTGCATACAATAGGGTGTGTCGGGGTATCCGCCTACAAGTTGAGGTGCCCTGTGAATGTTGGGGCCCCCGTGTGCACTGGAGCATCTGTGGAGATAGTGGGGCATCCGTATGTATTTCTGGTGTGTCTGTATGTATGTCAGGGTGTCTATGTAAATCGAGGTGTCCACAGGTGTGCTGGGGTGTGTGCATGCAGAGCGCGGTGCCTACGTATGTGCTGGGTCTGCCTGCGGGTGTTGGGGCATCTGTGTGTGTGAGGGTACCTGTGTGACTGTCAGGTGTCCCTGTGTTGAGGTGTGTGGCCATATGTGAAGGCAACCGTGGGGTGAGCAAGGTGCGATGGCGACCCCTGTACAAATCCCAGGACTTGGAAGGCTGAGATGGGAAGGTCGCAGGTTTGAGGGCAGCCTTGGCAACTTACTGAGACACTGTTTCAAAATAAAGAGCCGGGGGTGGTGGCGCATGCTTGTAATCCCAGTACTTGGGAGGCCGAGACAGGAGGATCACAGGTTCAAGGTCGGCCTCTGCTAGTTTGGGAGGCCCTCTGCAATTTAGTGAGACCCTGTTTCAAAATAAAGAATTAAAAAATAGGGCTGGGGGTGTAGCTCAGAGGTAGAATGACCCTGGGTTCAATCCTCAGTACAGCCAAAAATATAAAATAAGATGAAAAATAAATAAAAAAGAAGCTGGGCGTGGTGACACACGCTTGTAATCAATCCCAGAATTCGGGAGACTGAGACCGGCGGGAGGATCGCGGTTTGAGGACAGCCTCAGCTACTTAGGCCTTTTGCAACTTAGTGAGACCTTGTTTCAAAATAAAGAATAAAAAATAGGGCTGGGGGTAGAGCTTGGAGGTGGAATGCCCCTGGGTTTGATCCCCAGTACCGCAAAACAAACAAACAAATAAATAAACAAAAACTAGGTCTGGGGTCCAGCCGGGTGGGTTTAATCCCTAGTGCTTCAATGAATAATGAATCGACCAGTCCATCAGTCAATGATCACGGTCTGAGCACGTGTTTGAGGGTGTGAACTAGTGTGCGCCTGTGTGAATGTTTGCACACGTGTGGGGGCCTGTGCCGGGGTGTTGCAGTACTGGCGGGACGGGAGCTCCAGGCAGTGGGGTGTTTCTGGGTGCGTGATGCGGGGCGATGCCTCTGTCTGCGTCGTGTTCCCGAGTGGCCGGGCTGAGTGAGACCCTGGGTTCTGCGCTGGGTTTTTCCCCCCATGGGGAGCGTAGGTTGTTTGTTTACTAAGACCCCATAGTCGGCAAAGACTATATGATCTTTCCATCTGAGAAATGGGGCCTCACCCTGCGGGCTGCTGACTGCAGTTCATGTTGTCTGTATACGTGCGTCCGTCTGTGTGTCTGTCAGTCATCGGGCTGCGAGATCGGGGCAACACGAGCACACGAATGGGCGAGCGGCCAGGTGGTTCCTCGTGTGCGGAGGCCCCACAGGTCTATGCGGCCGTGCCTGGCCTCCCAGGCAACCCTCGGGCTGCAGCTGCAGGTGGCTTCCTGGGCAGGGTCGGCATAGGGCCCACAGGCAGGGGAAGGGTCCCAGCCTGCACAGGAGCAGTGGAGAAAAAGGACAAGACCCTGTCCTCGCACCCCAGGGGACCCAGCGAGAGTGGCGGGGTGCACCCCCATCAGAGGCAGCAGGGTCTTCCTGCCAGGGTGGGCGCCTGCTGACTGCCCCGCCTCTGGGGCAAGGGCTCTGTCTGGCTCCTCTGTCCCGCTCTCCTGCACCCTCCTCCCTCCCAGTCCTCATATCCAAAGTGTAGGAAGCAGACACCCCAAGGACTCTCCGCATCCCTTATCCTCTGGGGAGTCTGAGCCCTGGATCCCCCGGGATCCCCTGGCCAGAGAGGCCGCGTCTGGGATGGGGGGCTGACCGAGGACCCCGGGTTCCCCGCATCCAGCCTCCGCGCCCAGGGCTGGCCCGCCGCCTCTCCAGCTGAGCCTGGCTTCCTCCCCCACCTCCCGCCTGCCCGCTCCGCTCCGGAGTGGATGAGGATTTGCACGATTCAGAAACAGAGGGAAAAAAAAAAAAAAAAAAGAATTGGGTTTTGTGTACTAAGCACTTTTGAGGGCAATCTGGGGCCCCTAATCCAGAGGTTTATAACCTCCCCAGCTAATGCTCTCTGACACTGTGTTTTGATATCATTACTACGTTATACTCACAATTTTTGAGTGGAAAAAATACAGTACTTAGAAAGTCGAAATTCATAAATAAATTCATGTCAAACCGCACTTAATATTGATTTTGTTAGTGTTCAGATTCAATAATAAGGTACTGCGTGCATGAATATTTAAATATAATCATCATTTCTGCATCTCCTAATGGCCTCTGCTCCTCTACACTCAATTTAAACACAATTTAAAAACTATAATGTATTGAAAAATACTAGGATTTAGCAGTAAATCATCATCGGGAGATTCTAGGCCTCTTATAGGGTGGCTCGATACGGCTTTCTCTGGGGACCGTACAATTAGATTCATGATTTTAAACTTCTCAATTATCTATAAGCCATAATTTTATGTGAAAGTTTGTTTCGCTCCCCCCCCCTCCGGGCCCCCCCAGCCGCCTCCCTCCGTAGGAAGCAGAGGGATATGGCTTAAGTATCCTCTTAGCCAGAGTGGAGTGGGGTCAAAGGTGGCCGTCCACAAACTGAATTAGAGGCCAGGCCTGCCAGAGGCAGCCGGAGCTGACTCACTTAATCACATTATTTGGGGAAAATATAGGGGGGAAAGAGATAAAATGACTTAAAATGAACTTGCCAAGGAGGAAGTAGAGTTTTTTAGATTTATTTAAAAAGCAATCCTCGGCCTGATGAAATAGGTTCAGGGCTGCTGCAGGATGTGGTAGGGTCCCAGTGGAGGGGCGGCCGGGTAAGGGGCTTCCCGCCTGATCCCTGGACCTCCGGCTTTGTGCGGAGCCACAGGGGTGCCCCTGGTGTGGGGGGAGCTGCTGGAGCCCCCCCCTCCCCCGTCTGGGATCCTGAAGGCAAGCTGGGGCGGTCTGCAGGGAGGATGGGTGTGGTTCGGGCTCCGGGGCACGTGGGGGCTGGCAGGGTACCCGAGTGGCAGCAGGCGGCATGAGAAGTGTCAGGTCAGCGGGGTTGATGATGGTGTGGACGGGATGAGGGACCCGGCGGGATGGCTCAGTGGGCTCTGCACATGGGGCATAGCACGGACTGGGTAATCGAGTTCATGGACCAAGGACTGGCACTTCGTGATCAGCTCACAGAGCCCCAGACTGTCCTGTGACAGAACGCACACAGGCGTGCCCAGTTTACAGCGGAGACAACCCAAGCTCAGAGAAGAGAGCAGCGTGCCCAAGGTCACACAGCCAGGAGGGGATGGGGACCAGCTCGCTCCAGAGCCCACGTTCTCTGCCGTCTCCAGCAGGTGCAGTTGGAGGGTGGGTGCAAAGTTGGCTGAGAACCTTCCCCTCCGCCATGTTCCAGAATTCAGCTCAGGTGCTCAGATCTAGGAAGACAGAGTGACTCAGATGGGGAAGGTCTCGGCACATCCGGATTCAGCACATCAGGCTTCTGGGACGTCTGGTCCCTGGGCACCAGGCACCGGGGCTGAGGGCCACTCAGGTGTCCAAGAGTTGGACTGGCTTTGTGACCAGGGGAAGCCCCAGCGTTGACTTGATGGCGCGGGATCCCTGGGAGCCACCGGGAGCAGCCGGGCGGGGTGCACAGCTGTCATTTTATTTTATTTTTTTGTGGTACTGGGGGTGGAACCCTGGGTCCTTCTACCTCCTGGATACACTCCCAGCCCTATTTTATACTTTATTTGGAAACAGGGTCTCACTGAGTTGCTGAGAGCCTCACTAAGTAGCTGAGGCTGGCTTCGAGCCTGCGCGATCCTCCTGTCTCCGCCTCCCAAGCGCGGGGATTACAAGCGTGCGCCCCCACGCCCGGCTGACACCTGGTTTTCTAGATGTGGGTGTCCACGTGAACAAAACAGGGACAGGAGCTCTAACTGGGGAGGGGGCTGAGGGGTGGCCCCTGGCTGCTCCATGAGCCCAGGAAGGGAGCTGGGAGGCCGCCCGTGCACAGGTGGGCCTGGGCCAGCCCACCTCTCCTTTTACTTCTCCCCCTGAGGAGAAGGCCTGCACCTGTCCTGGTTCTCCCGGGGCCGGCACACAGGGCCAGGCTCAGCCTCCACACCTGTGGGAGGGTGTGAGTTTTCCTTTTGGTCCGCACTGTTCCAGTCCCTTTGGTGGGGCGAGCAGCCTGGGCGCCATGGAACCTGGGCTCCAATTGGGTGAGTCGGGCGGTTCTGGCTCCTCCCACTAGGGGATTTGCAGCGGGGACACCCATAGGCCTCTTTCCCAAGGGAGGCAGGGAGACAGGAGAGGCTGCAGCAAGGTTCGAGTGCCAGGCCCTGGGGCTCAGCCTCCCCAGCAGACTCCTGCCGCGGCTGTTTAATAATTCATTAATTCATTCATTAATCCACCATTCATTCATTCATTCATTCATTCATTCATTCATATGCATGCATTGGCTCATAGAGCAGACAGGTGTGACTGCCAGGCACCTTTCTGGGCCCTCTGTGTCGCAAAAGTGAGCAGAGCAGGGGTCAGAGTCTCTGGCTGTGAACTTGGGCCTCTGCCTCCTCATCTGTCACGAGGGGATGAGCTTTGCCTGTTTCAGATCTGCCTAAATTTGTGTGGACACAGAGATCAGAAGGCACAGGATAAAAGCTGCCCCTAGCCTCTCATTCTTTTTCCAAAGAATGGGCCTGAGAAGCCACAGGCTCCCAGGGCAGGGGCAGGGATAGCCCAGAATAAAATTTGAGAAAGTTAAACCGGGCGTGGTGGCGCACGCTTGTAATCCCCGCGCTTGGGAGGCTGAGACAGGAGGATCGCGCAGGTTCGAAGCCAGCCTTTCCGGCCTAAGAGACCCTGTTTCCAAATAAAAATAAAATAGGTCTGGAGTGTAGCCCGGAGGTAGAAGGGTTTCCAGGAACCCCAGTACCACCAAAAGAAAAAAAAAAAGTACCGGAGACTGAAGGAACCCAGGAGCATTTTACCTCTGCGCTACACCCTTAGCCCTATTTTGATTGACTGATTGTGGTACTGGAGATTGAACAAACAGGGGCGTTCTACCTCAGAGCTACACCCCATGCCTATTTATTTATTTTATGTTTATTTATTTGGAAACAGGGTCCCCCTAGGTTGATGAGAGTCTCACTACTTGTTGAGGCTGTCCTCAAACCTGCGACCCTCCCGTCTCAGCCTCCCAAGTACTGGGATTACAGGCGTGCACCACACCACTCCTGGCTTCTTCCTTTCTGCCTTTTCCCTTTCAATTGACCTTCCTAACAAGCTCCCAGACCTTGCTCTTAGCAAGCTCCCTGGCCCTCGGGCTGACCCGCTCCATTTCCCCACCAGCCCCAGGATCTTACCCGCTCTCTCCCTCCCTGTGGGTCTCAGTCTGCAGAGTCCCTCCCCAAGGGTTACTGAGAGAAGCCCTGAAGGGCTGCAGAGCCCCTCCCGCCGCCCCCTGAGGAGCCACCGTCCCAGGCCACAGAGGACCCGCCATCCCCTGGTCTAATCAAGGTCCTTAGACAGGGTAGGGCCGGTCCCTCCCGAGGCCTTGTCACTGCGCATCCAGGGCCTGTTTTTTTCTGGAAAACAAGCGACATTCATCACTAGTGACAGCGAGGCCCTAATGCAATCTGGGCTGGAGCCATGCATGGTAAATGCACCGCGGTGAGGAGGCGGCTCCATTAGGCCCCCACCCCGGGGGAGGCCACACGCTTGGGCCCCGGGTGCGGGGGAGGTGCGGGTCATCCGCAGGGACACCTCGAAGGCCCAGAAGGGTCCAGGGCGCCCTGAAGTCACCCCGGGAGTGGCCCCCGCCGCTCCGCCCCGCCGTCCTGGGATCCTCGGGGTGGGGCGGGGCGGGCTCTAGAGTGGGCGGCTGCAGGGGCCGGTTCCCGGGGACTCTACCTGCTTCTGTGAGATACACAGAGGCCAAATGCAACACCCCGCCAAGTAGCCGGAGCCAGTCGGGTGAGCGGGGCGGGGCCGGCGGGGCCCCAGGCCCCCACCCCGACACCTGACCGCCGGGCCACCGGAGGGCCGGCCGCCGGGCCAGGAGCTGGGGAGTGACAGGGCGATCCGGGGGCGGGGCCGCCCGCCCACAGGCCCCGCCCACAGACCACGCCCACGTCCAAGCCACGCCCCCGCCGCCGGGACTCCCACGCGGCCGGCCACCGCCTCCTCTGCCCCGCCGTGCCACCTCCGCACGTGTGCGCCCGGCTGCCCGGGACGCCCCTGGTGTGCGCGGCCTCACGTGCCGCCCAGCTCTGAGTCAGGGTGCCTCTGGCACCCGCTGTAGACGGATGGGTTTGTTTTTCCCAACGTGTTTTGGGTCGGGGAGGGGAAAAAATATCTCCAAACGAGCTCTCCCTGGGGCGCTTTTCCCTGGTTCTCCGGCCCAGGTGTCTCTAAAGGGAACCTCATTGTTTCGGATTCATTTGCACTTAACTCATCTGCAAGTTTTGCAAGAGCTGTTTGATGTCCAAGGAGCCAACAGCACCCCTCCCTCGCTCCCCACCCTGGTAATGAGCCCTTTAACCCTCGGAGACCCAGAGCTGCCTCTGGCCGCGAGTCAAGGCCCGCCGCCCCCTCCTCTCCCGGGCGTGGGAGGAAGCGCCGGGCTCCGGCTCCCGGCGGGCTGCGGGAAGGGAATGGCGGGGGGGGGGGGCTCTGCCCGCCTGGCCCCCTCCCCCGGCACACACAGCCAGCTGGGCATCTCTCAGCGCCCCCTGCCCCGTGGCCCCAGCCCCGCCGGGTACAGGGCCCAGCTGTTGGGGCTCCGGGCTCCCCCCACTAATTAATGGGTGCCTGCGAGGGCTGACCCAATTGGCCCCCGAATTAATCTCAATTACAGCGATTTGGTAACTGCAGCGCTAGCCAGCCCGACGGAGCCGCGATTTCATCATCGGAGAATGGGGAGCCGGCCGGGACAGCTCAGCTCCGATGCTATCAGCGGGGGCGGAGGGGGCTGGGTGGGGCTCGGGGCCCCAGGCAGCCCGGCCTTTATCAGCACCATCAAATTGGTTCACACCAGCTAATATGCACGTTGGCAGCCTGGCCCACCACCCCCACACCCCTGCCCTCCCGGGACTGGAGACTGGGGTGGGGCTTCTGGTGGGCGCTCTCAGCCAGGTGGGGCCCAGACCAGCCGACTGTGGAGCTCCGGGTTGGGCAGAGTGCCGGGCTCTGGAACCCAGGGTCCTGCGGGGCCCTGGGCACAGCCATGCCAGGCTGGAAAGCCCTGGGAGGCAGACCTGGGCCGCTGGCAGCCACCTCCGGTTTCCAGAGCCTTCTCCATCCAGTCCCACCGGTTTGCTCGGCGCACACATCCCCCAGGGGCAGGGCAGGGATTGTTAACTCCATTTTACAGAGAAGGAAGCAGAGGCCCTGGGAGGAGCTGTGGCTGGCGAGGCAGGAGCCCGGGACAGGAGCCAGGTCTACCAGGCGGCAGGGCTCCCGGTCCAGTGCTCTTCCCATGAGAATGGCACCCGGAGATGGTACCCCTCCCACCACGCGCCCAGCGCCCCCGCACCTCCAACTGCCCCAGTCGGTGGCCATTTACTCCTTTGTTCAAACAGGTGGACTTCCCTGGGCCTCAGTTTACCCATTTGTCAAGTGGAGCTGAAATAATACAGTTGGTTCCCAGGCCACACACTCCCCCCCCACACACACACACTGGGCATTTTTCATAGGCTGAAGCCCCTGGCCCATGTGGGACAGTCATTGTTTTTGTGGTAATCAGGATTGAACCCAGAGGTAGTCTACCCCCAGCCAGCAGGCGGCTGCCTCCTCCTTCTCTTCCTCCTCCTCCTCCTCCTCCTCCTCCTCCTCCTCCTCCTCCCCCTCCTCCTCCTTGCAGTACTGGGGATTGAATCCAGGGTCCATCTACCTCTGAGCTCCATCCCTAGCCCTATTTTATTTTTTATTCTGAACCAGGATCTCGCTAAGTTGCTGAGGCTGGCCTTCAACCTTCTATCCCCCTGTCTCAGCCTCCCAAGCACTGGGATTACACGTGTGCACCCCCAGGCCTGGCAGCACTGGTGGGGTGGAGAGCACAGGAGACCTGCTGGCTGCTCGCCTGTCCCCAACCACAGGGCTTTCCCCTGTCGCCCAGGAGAGCAGGGCAGCCGTGCGTCCTGGGGAAGGGGACGGCTTTCTCAAGGGAGCAGGCCTGTGGGCTCCTTCTCTGCACCCTGGCCCCCTCCACACCTGCAGTCAGAACCCCATCTCATAAGAGTCCAGCTTCTGAGCACCGAGCACACTCCGCTGTCACCTCCAGGGTCCGGCAGGGCTTCTGGTGGTGTGAAGGAATGACCTATGTTCAACCTTCCTCTCGGGAGACACTTAACACAGCGCATGCTGGTTACCCACCCCTTCCTCCTCACGCCCGGCCCACCCTCCTGGGGCTGCTCTGCACCCAGGCCACGGCTGGCTGCCGCACCCTTGGCAGCGCCCCCAGAACTCCCGCACCCCACCCTCTCCCCTGGGTCCACTCTGGCCAGCTAGGGTGGGGGGCCTTTGGGAAGGCGCCAACAGGTGCTGGCCCATGCCTACCCGCATCAGCCACGCAGACCCCCACCCTGCGAGGGAGCAAGCGCCCTGTGCCCGCCCCCCACTTCCCGCAAACCCAGTGGCAGGATGATTGATTTTGCGGGAAGAGCGGCCCGAGGGTGGGGGCTGGGAGCTGGGGCGCCAGGGGATCCTCACTCCATTTGCTGTGGCTATGAGTCAAAGCGAGGTCCCTCTGGTCCCCGTGCGAGGTGTTCCCCAGCTGCTGGGCCTGGCCACGGGAGGACAGGAGGGCTTTAATGGGGCCTCCGCGGGGAGCCCTCCCGTAGCCCCCTCCGACTCCTGCTCAGTCTCTTAGAGGAGGCAGTTGGGTCCAGAGAATGAGAATGTGTTAGAAGGGGTGGTCTGAGTTTTGCAGGGTCCCTTGGGCTGGGGGGTGGCTGAAACACAGAAATATGAGCAGCCCCAGTCTGGCTGAGCCCCCTGTCTTTGGCCCAGTCCCAGAGACCCACAGAGCTCTCAGGGAAGAAATTCTTTTTTTTCTTTTTCTTTTTTTTTTTTTTTTTTTGGAGGTCTGGGGATCCAGAGCATTTGACCTCTGAGCCACACCCTCTACCTTATTTCTTATTCTTTATCTTGAAACAGGGTCTTCCTGAGTTGCAAAGGGCCTCACTAAGTAGCTGAGGCTGTTCATGAACTGCAATCCTCCTGTCTCAGCCTCCCAAATGCTGGGATTACAAGCGTGCGCCACCATGCCCTGCACAGGGAAGGAATTCTGAGCTATCTAACACATGTGCCTAAGATGTGCGCACACACACGTACACACACACACACACACACACACACACACACAGGCACCCAGGGTCAGGACTCCCGGGCATCTCACCCAGAGAGGTAAGCACCTTGCTCAGGTGCCTAGAGTCTCAGGGATGCTGGAGACAGGTCTGCGGTCTCCAAGGAAACACCCCTCCAGGAACCAATGGACTGCCCTTCCCCATTCCTGCTGTTCCTGTTGGAGACTCGGGCAGCCGAAACCCAGGACAGGGCTGATTCAGCCCTGCGTGAGTCAGCAGTCCTCCCTGCATCCCAGAGGCTCTGGAGAACAGCAGATGCCTCCCCTGCGTCACAGTTGTCCCCGCGCTTTCGGGCGTGGCCAGGTGCACCCAGGGAGATGCAGCTCTTCCTAGAAACTGGGAGCCAGGGGACTTCCCGCAGGAGGGGACCCACAGGAGATCTTCAGAAGAGAGGAGTGGGGAGCAGGGATGGGGGTGGGATCTTGGTGAGCCGGCGTCTTGGGAGGAGGGTGACAGTCCCCATAGCAGCGGGCAGCAGGAAGGGGTCCTGCCCGTGGCTTGCTTCTGGATAAAGCCTCAGGCTGTGCTGGGAGCTGTGCGAGAGCTGAGCGGGTCCCCAGAGCCAGCCTCGCCTCCAGGGACCTCGCGGTCGTCTGGGAGGACGTGGCCCCTGCACAGAGAAGCAGGTGGATACCATCAGGGTATCGTGATGGCGGCACTGGCAACCCCAACACCGCGTAACCCTCAACCCAATCTGGTGACTCAGGGCAGGCCGAGGGAGGGAGGAGCTTCAGGGGTCACCGAGGATGGGTTGGGTTGGGGTCAGTGTGGAGGGAGGGCACCCCGATGGACAGGAGCTTGCAGAGGGGACCCAAGACACAGACCCGGGCCCAGGCCCCAGTTCTGTGTGGGGAAGCCTGCAGCCCACAGAGGCCTCTTCCTGGGGAAGGCGGTAGCCCAACATTCCTGGTTAACACCCACATTCTCCATGAGCCACTTGGCAGCAGGGCGGCTCTCCTCTGCCCGGGGAAGCCGCCACGGTGAGGGCTTGGAGCCGCCCTGCAGCTCTCACTGCTGGCCCCTCCCCCACCTGTGATTAGACCTGCTTAGTTTATTATTACAGAGAAACCCGGGAGTTACCGGCTGACCGATTTCAGAACTTCAGTGGTCTGAAGTTTTCATTTCCGTCTACAGACTCTCCAAGAACGTCACCATCTCTGAGTGGGAAGAATCCTGGGGACCGAGAACAACTTTGGTGCCTCCAAATTCTGGGAAGGAAGGTCCTAGAGGCCTGCTGTGCCCCGGCGTGTATTTTTTTCACCTGACTGTTGTCACACTTACCTGGTCCCCGGAATCTTGGTTTCCTTGCCTGTTAACGCGCTGTGGGAAATGCTGACTTATGTCCTTAAAAACTCCCCCTTTTCAGATTACTAAAGTATTAAATTTCGATGTTCATTGTAAGAAAGCTGGAAAATGTATAAAGAACAGAAAATAACTTTTTTTTTGTACTAGGGATTGAATCCAGAAGCATTCTGCCTTTGAGCTATACCCCAGCCCTATTTTATTTTATTTATTTTTTTGGTGGTACTGGAGATGGAACCCTTCTACCTCCGGGCTACACTTCCAGACCTATTTTATATTTTATTTGGAAACAGGGTCTCTTAAGCCAGCGAGGCTGGCTTCGAACCTGCGCGATCCTCCTGTCTCCGCCTCCCAAGCGCGGGGATGATAAGCGTGCGCCACGGCGCCCGGCCGCTATTTTATTTTGAAACAGAATCTCACTGGGTTGATGAGAGTCTCACTACATGCTGAGGACTGTCCTCGAACCTGCGACCCTCCAGCCACACCCTCCTAAGTACTAAGTCCTGAGTACTGAGTACTGAGTACAGGCACGCACCGCCCAAGAAGAATGTTTAAGTCTTTCGAGATCTCACCATCTAGAAGCAATCACCGTTCACGTTTTGGCTCACTCCTTCCTAGTTTGTTTGTTTGTTCTGGGGAGGGAACCCAGGGCCTCGTGTGCTAGGCAGGTACTCTTCCCCTTGCCTCCCGAGTCTCAGCCCCAAGTCTTTTTTGCTATGAATGTGTAGGTGGGGTGGGAACGCGTACAAATATGTAAATCTGGACCGGGATCACAGAGTTTTGCATCCTGCTTGTTTTTCTGCATGGTTATGAGTTAATTCACACAGAAGAATACATATGCAATTTAAAGAACAATGAGAAAGCAGACAGCCAGGTATCTACTGCTCAAGTTAAGAATTATATCCTCCTTTTCCACTTACGATTATGCCCTGGACATTTCCCCGTGCCATTAAGTATTCTTTGAGAACTTGCATTTTAATGGCTGGCCGGTGTTCCTTCAAAGGGGGGGGACCATATTTTATTTAACAAATCCCATAGTCTTAGAAATGTAGACTCCTCCCAAGTCTGTCCTATTAGAAGGACACTGTGAAGAACACCGTTAAATGCACATCTTTGCCTATAATCTCAACAATCGCTTTTGTTCGTCAAAAGTGGAAAGAAAGAGAATTGGAGGGTCAAAGTTGTTTTCTTTTTCTGTGGTACTGGGGGTGGAACCCGGGATCCTTCTACCTCCGGGCTCTACCCCCAGCCCTATTTTATAATTTAATTGGAAACAGCGTCTCACTAAGTTGCTGAGCGCCTCACTCAGTAGCTGAGGCTGGCTTTGAAACTGTGCGATCCTCCTGTCTCAGCCTCCCAAGTGCTGGGATTACAAGCCTGCGCCGCCATGCCCGGCTAAGACCTTGTTAAAAAAAAAAAAATTACAAAAGGGCTGGAGGTAGAATGCCCCTGGCCCTGGCTCAATCCTTAGTATGAGATAGATAGATAGATAGATATTGATTGATTGATTGATCAGGCCGGGGTAGAGCTCAGTGACACAGCTCCTGCCCAGTATCCACAGAAGCCTTGAGTTCCATCCTCAGCACCACAAACAAACAATCAAAAATCCATAACAAGCCAGGCATCCTGGAGCAGGCCTGTAATTCCAGTACTTGGGAGGCTGAGATAGGAGGATCACAGGTTCGAGGACAGCCTCAGCAAGTAGGGAGACTCTCACCAACCTAGCAAAACCCTGTTTCTAAATAAAAATAAAATAGGGCTGGAGGTGTAACTAGGAGGCAGAATTCCCCTGGGTGTAATTCCCAGTAAAACACAGACACATCCTCTTCTCTCTCTCTCTCTCTCTCTCTCTCTCTCTCTCTCTCTCTCACACACACACACACACACACACACACACCAGGAGTGGAGGGGCCCCTGAGCCCAGCCCTGATGGAGGAAATGCTTAGCACAGCTGAGAAACCTGGGGAATAAAGCGGTAAGTTTGGGGCTCTGCGGACGGCCGCTTCCAGCTTGCCATCCCGCTCCCTTCTTTGCGGCACAGCGGGGGGCGGCAGCTCTTGCCATCTGAAGTTAGACGTGGCCACGAGCCTAGCCCCGGCCAGCGTTACGTGAAGTGTGAATGCACGGAATCCCCCCAAATGCGCTGGTTCCCGGCTGGAGCCATCAGCCTGGGCTCCCCAGTGACGCCCCGAGGACAGCCTCCTGCTCGCTGGCCCTGGGCAGGCCTGATGGGAAGGAATAACCCTTTGTTGTTCTAAGACACAGAGGGTTGAACCCTGGACTCTGGACCTGTCTAACTTCTGGAGCCTGCGTTCCAGAGGAGTGTTCCTGACACTCGGGGCGCCCGCTGAGGTCCTCCCCTGCTCACCAGCTTCTCCTGGAAGCCTGATTTCCACCCCACCTGACCCTCAACCTGCAATGAGCTACAAGGTGGATATGAGTGTGTGTGTGTGTGTGTGTGTGTGTGTGTGTGTGTGTGTGTGTGTGAGAGAGAGAGAGAGAGAGAGACAGACAGACAGACAGACAGACAGACAGACAGAGGACAGACCAGGGTTGCCACCCCATGAGGCTTCTCTCCAGGCCAAGGAGCCCCCCCCCCCGCCATTGACATTCAGATGAATTCCAGCTGACTGCAGCTGATTAAACCCCAGAGCCAGCCCCCCCATCCTTTGCACCAGGCTGGCCTGGCGTTGCCTGGCCTGGGCCCATAGGTACATTCTGGTTTCCTCTGGACAGAATCATAGATAGCCAGGCGTGGTGGCGCACGCTTGTAATCGCTGCGCTTGGGAGATGGAGACAGGAGGATCGCGCTGGTCCGGAGCCAGCCACGCTGGCTTAAGAGACCCTGTTTCATCCCAGACTTCAAACTATACTATAGAGCAATAGTAGTAAAAACAGCATGGTACTGGCACAATAACAGATACACTGACCAGTGGATTAGAATAGAAGATACAGAAACAAACCCACACATCTTTAGTCAATTAATCTTTGACAATTAATCTTTAGTCAATCTTTAGTCAATTAATCTTTGACGGTGCTGGGAGAACTGGCTAACCATTTGTAAAAAGATGAATCTAAACCCCTATATCTCACCAAACACAGGAATCAACTCAAGATGGATCAAAGACTTAGAAATTAGACCCGAGACTGTGAAGTTAGTAGAGGAGAGCATAGGTTCAACACTACAACATATTGGCACAGGCAATAACTTTCTCAACAAAATCCCCAAAGCTCAGGAAATTAAAGCAAGAATAAACAAGTGGGATAACATCAAACTAAAAAGTTTCTTCTCATCAAAGGAAACTATCACTAACCTAAAGAGGAAGCCTACAGAATGGGAAAGGATCTTTACCAGCCACCATTTTGATAGGGAGCTAATATCCAGAATATACAAAGAGCTCAAAAGACTCTACACTAGCAAAACAAACAACCCAATCAAGAAATGGGCAAATGAACTAAATAGACACTTCACAAAAGAAGAGATACAAAGGGCCAATAGATACATGAAAAGATGTTCTTCATCACTGGCCATCAGGGAGTGCAAATCAAAACTACACTGAGATTCCATCTAACCCCAGTCAGAGTGACAAGCATAAAGAAATCAAACAACAACAAATGCTGGCGAGGATGTGGGGAAAGAGGAACTCTTTTGCACTGTTGGTGTGAGTGCAAACTAGTTCAGCCACTATGGAGATCTGTGTGGAGATTCCTAAGAAAGGTGGGAATAGACCCACCATATGATCCAGATATACCACTCCTGGGTATCTTTCCAAAGGGGTTGAATTCAGAGAAATACAGCAACATATGCATACCTATGTTCATAGCAGCACAATTTGTAATAGCCAGAATATGGAACCAACCCAGATCACCATCAACAGATGAATGGATAGCAAAACTGTGGGAAATACACACAATGGAATTCTATTCAGCCATAAAGAAGAACAAAATTATATCATTTGCAAGAAGATGGAAAGCCCTGGAGAACATTATGTTAAGTGAGATCAGCCAAGCACAGAAGGAGAAGGTACATATGTTTCCTCTAATATGCCCAAATTAGAAAACACAAAGGATACCAGTGGGACTCCAGATAATGGAGGGGAAATACCAGCAAAGTTTGAATGGAAAGATAGGAGAGGAGGAAGGCTGATCTTGATTAATGAGGGTCTACATCTGAACATGTGTAAAATTATGAATAAGACATGGTTAACCTGGACAGCCATTGGTGGGAGGGGGGAAGGGAAAACGGGGGCAGGGGGAGAGGGCACCAAATATAGTTTAAATGTATACTATTTATGTTCAATAAAAAAATTGTTAAAAGAAAAAAAAAGAGAGCCTGTTTCCAAATAAAAAAATATAAAATAGGTCTGGGAGTGTAGCCCGGTAGTAGAAGGGCTTCCAGGAACCCCAGTACCACCAAAAAAAAAAAAAAAAAAAAAGAATCAGAGATAACACCAAGTTTGTTTTGGTACCCGGTCTTGAGGGCAGGCCATGAAGCCTCTGAGATATGCCCCTGCCCCACCCGGGCCCTTTTTATTTTGAAAGAGGGTCTCAGAAGTCACTGAAGCCAGCTTCAGACCTACAATCTTCCTATCTCAGCCTTCCAACTACTGAGATTTCAGGTGTGCCACCGCGCCTGGCTGCCCCGAGTACTTTGTTGTTATTTTGTGTGTTAAGGAAGTCATTTTTTTTTAGCTGGGTGTGGCGGCACACGCTTGTAATCCCAGTGTGTAATCCCATTACTTGGGAGGCTGAGACGGGAGGATCACAGGTTAGTGAGGCCCTCTGTAATTTAGTGAGAGGCCCTGTTTCAAAAATAAAGAATAAAAAAATAGGGCTGGGGGTGTACCTCAGAGGTAGAATGCCCCTGGGTTCGATCCCCAGTATTGCAAAAAGAAAAAAAAAAGGAAGTTACTTTCCTAACAAACGTTTAAGGGGCACCGGAGCTAAAGGCTGCCCTGCCTACTGTCCCAGAGGAGATGCCAGGCAGGTCGGGAGAGGTCTGAGCACCAGGAGGAGGGAGCACGGAGAAGGACCAGAAGGCCCTGCCGTGTTTGTGGGGGCAGGGAGAGGTGGCTCAGAGAGGGTAAACTGAGGCTGGGAACTGTGCCTGGGGCTGCGTGGCATCGCGGGCGCTCTGGACTTCAGCGGTAGCGTGTAGTGGGCTCAAGGAAGGAGAACCGGGAAGAGCAGGGCCAGGCGTTGCTTTCTTGAAGTCCCCGGGGCCGAGGCAAGGGCAGGCGGGGAGGTGGAGGGAGAGGAGGAGAAGGAGCCAGAGATGGAGGTGAGCCTGTGGCCTACCGTGAGCTGCTCCCCAGATTTGGGGGCTCTCATAGGATCAGGATTAGGGTACACACTGACCTTGCCCAACCACGCCTTGAGGGCAATGACAGCTATGAAGAAACAGGCCCAGAGAAGGTAGATCATTTATTTGGGGTCATGGAGCTATTTATTATTATTATTATTGTTGTTGTTGTTGTTGTTGTTATTATTTTGCGGTACTGGGGATGGAACCCAGGGTCATCCTACCTCCAAGCTACACCCCCAGCCTGATTTTTTATTCTTTTTTTTTTTTTTTTTTGGTGGTACTGGGGTTCCTGGAAGCCCTTCTACCTCCGGGCTACACTCCCAGACCTATTTTTACATTTTCATTTTTGGAAACAGGGTCTCCTAAGCCAGCGCGCGCGGCTGGCTTCGAACCTGCGCGATCCTCCTGTCTCCGCCTCCCAAGGGCGGGGATTACAAGCGTGCGCCACCACGCCCGGCCTGATTTTTTATTCTTTATTTTGAAGCAGGGTCTCACTGAGTTGCAAAGGACCTCACGAAGTAGCTGAGGCTGGCCGCAAACCTCGATCCTCCTGTCTCAGCCTCCCAAATGCTGGGGTTACAAGCGTGCGCCACCACGCCCAGCTCAGAGCTGTTAATTTAACCCTAATTTTGCCCAACACTCTCCTGCTGCCCAAGGAGAAGAGGAAATCCAGAGCCCTGGGTGGGCTGTGTGGACGCGGCCTCCTGACCGGCTTTGGTGTGCCTGGAGCAGCCCCAAAGGGCCCCCAGACCACCTGGGAGATGGTCCAGGACCCACTGCCAGGAGGTGCGAAGGCCTGGGAGGGAGACTGGAGCGCGCAGGGATGAGGGGAGGTCAGCTGGGGCCTGCAGCCTCGCCCCTGCTCAGTCCCGCCTGCCCAGCCCGCAGCGCCCAGCTGGAGCCAGCCCGGCCCGGGCTGCGGTGGTCGCAGGGCAGGGGTGTATCTCTGAGCCTTACTCCCAGCCCTCTTTTTCTGTTTGTTTAAATTCTGAAACAGAATCTGGCTAGGTTGATGAGTCTCACTAGTTGCTGAGGCTGTCCTTGAACCTGTGACCCTTCTGTCTCAGCCTCCCGGGTATTGAGATTACAAGCCTGCGCCACCACACCTGGTAAAAGGCCAACATCTTAAGTCTCTCTTTGGAAAATAACTTGGTTGGAATATGATTTCCATACGACACAATTCACCCATTAAAGCACGTCACTCAGTGATTTTTAGCAGACGCAGAGCTCTGGGGTCACTCCCAGGTCAGGACATTTTCATCCCCGCGGCCATGGCAGTCACTTCTCGTTCCCTTCCTGTCCTCAGCTGCCACAGCCACAAGCGTGCTCTGCGTCTGCAGATCTGTCTCTTCTGCACTTTTCAGGGAGAGGGAACCATGTGCTATGTAGCCTCTTGGACATATTTTTTGTACTTTAATGTTTTTAAGATGCACCCATGTCGTAGCACGTCTCGGTCTCTAATTGTGACATGTGTTCCCTGCCGTATAATATTCCACTGTATGGATATACCACATGTACTTACCCACTCATCCGTCGAGGGCGTTTGGGTTGTTCCTACTACTTGGCTCTTATGAATAAATGCTGTTTTGAATGTGTACGTACGCGTTTTTGTGTGGGCATGTCCATGTTTTTATTTCTCAAGACTATATTCCTAGGAGTGGAGTTGTTGGGTTGTATGATAACTGTATGTTTAACATTTCAAGGAAATGTCAGACAATTTTCCAAAGTGGCCGCACATGCTCAGCCACGGGCAATGCAGGGAGGTTCCCATGCCTCCACATCTGTGCCAATACTTGCTATTATCTGTCCTTTTTATCCTAGTGGATATGAAGAGTGTGTGTGTGTGTGTGTGTGTGTGTGTGTCGTGCGTGTGTGCGTGCGTGTGTATGCACTACTGGGGATGGAACCCAGGGGCATTCTACTACTTACACCCTCAGCCCCCTTCCCCCTTTTTTTTTTTTTTTTGCAATACTGAGGATTGAACCCAGGGGCATTCTACCTCTGAGCTACACCCTCAGCCCTATTTTTTATTCTTTATTTTGAAACAGGCTCTCACTGAGTTGCAGAGGGCCTCACTAAGTAGCTGAGGCTGATCTGTGAACCGCGATCCTCCGGTCTCAGCCTCCCGAATGCGGGGATTACAAGCGCGCGCCACCACGCCCGGCTCTCACTATTCTTAAGAGGCTATTCAAGGTTCAGTGTGGCTGCGCTGCATTCATCCAGCCTCTCCCAGGCATTTGTGTTTTTCCGAAAGCATTTTCTAGCATAAAAAGACTAAGTTCATTCTCCAGCACCAGAATCAAAAGATGAGGGGGGGGGAGAGGGAGAGGGGGGGAGAGAGAGAGGGAGAGGGAGAGGGGCCAGGGGCCTCCCAGAGGAGATGAAGGATTGGGACCGAGAGCATGGACTCGGTTCCTCACCCTGAGTCAGATACGACTTCGTGGGAAAGTGGCAAATTAAAGTGCTTTGGTGAAGAAGAAAAAAAGTGTAGCCTTGAACTTTGACCCCAAGGGTCAGAGGGCATCCTGAGCAGACATGTGACGGTCAGTTTCTGCTTCCACAGGACCTCTCTGGGGTCGGGGTAGAAAAGAGATGGTAGGGATAAGAGCAAGAGTGGAGGTGGGGACGGGGAGAGGCAGGTGCAGGAGGGTGTGGTGACTTGCAGTGGTAGAGAAGGCGGTGTGTGCGTGTGTGTGTGTGTGTGTGTGTGTGTGTGTGTGTGTGTTATCCAGGGGCATTCTACCTCTGAGCTAGCTAACTCCCAGCCCTATTTTATTATTATTTTTTTATTTTATTTTTATTTTTTATGTTTTTGGTGGTACTGGGGATGGAACCCTTCTACCTCCGGGCTACACTCCCAGACCTATTTTATATTTTTATTTGGAAACAGGGTCTCTTAAGCCAGCGCAGCTGGCTTCGAAACTGTGCGATCCTCCTGTCTCCGCCTCCCGATCCTCCTGTCTCCGCCTCCCAAGCGCAGGGATTACAAGCGTGCGCCACCACACCCAGCTATTATTTTTTATTCTGAAACAGGGTCTCGCTAAGTAACAAAGAGTCTCTCTAAGCTGCTGAGGCTGGCCTTGAACCTGCGATCTTCCTATTTTAGCCTTCCAAGTACTGGGATTCAGGGCACGTGCCACCACGCCTGGCTTACATTTTTTATTTTGAAACAGGGTCTTATAAAATTGCTCACCAGGCACTAAGTTGCTGAGGCTGGTCTTAAACCTGTGATCCTCCCGTCTCACTGGCCCAAGTACTGGGATCACGGGCGTGCGCTACCACGCGCAGTCTGGGCGTCTTTTGAAGATACAGCAGCTGTAATAGGGCCTGGACGAGCGGCCCGGTGAGCTCAGGATCCTGCTGCGGCATTCGGAGTTTGAGATGCGAGTAGATGTCCGAAAGGAGATACCCGGCAGAGGCACATCCCCTGGCTCCAGGCTTTAGGCAGAGCTGGACTGGAGATTTGCTTAGGAAACGGTCAGCGGAAGTGTCTCTGCTGCCAAGTACAGCAGCTGTGAGCCACATGTGGCTTCCCGGCACTTGGAACGCAGCTAGTCTGCTGGATACGTTTCGTTGAGTGTAAAATACACCTCGGATTTCAAAGGTTCAGGATGAAAAATAAAAAGCAAAGTTGCTCATGAATGATTTTTTTTTTTTTTTTTGGTGGAACTGGGGATGGAACCCTTCTACCTTCGGGCTACACTCCCAGACCTATTTTATATTTTTTTAAATTTGGAAAAAGGGGCTCTTAAGCCAGCAAGGCTGGCTTTGAACCTACGCGATCCTCCTGTCTCCGCCTCCCAAGCGCGGGGATTACAAGCGTGCGCCGCCATGCTCGGCCCCAGCCTTATTTTTTCTTTATTTTCTTTTATTATTTTCTTTTATTTTTTGGTACTTGGGGTGGAACCCAGAGGCTTTCTACCTCCAGGCAATACTCCCGGATGTATTTTATATTTTATTTGGAAACAGGGTCTCACTAGGTTGCTGAGAGCCTCACTAAGTAGCTGAGGCTGGCTTCGAACCTGTGCGATCCTCCTGTCTCAGCCTCCCAAGTGCAGGGATTACAAGTGTGCGCCACCATGCCCAGTTATTGTTTATTTTTAAACAGGCTCTCACTTATTTGCAACGGGCCTCATTAAGTAGTAGCTGAGGCTGTCCTCAAACTACGATCCTCTGTCTCAGCCTCCCAAGTGCTGGGATTACAAGTGTGCACCATCACACCGAGCTGAGTGATTTTTTTTTATATTGGTCACACGTTGAAATAATAACACCTTAGATGCACTGGGCTAGATAAAATACAGTATTTAAATTCGCTTCACTGTTTAAAAATGGACCTACTCCTGCCCCCCTGAATTTTTAATCATCCAGGCCTAGAGGTGTCCAAGCGGTGTGGTGAGATGCTATGCCCTGGGAGGGAGGGTGTAGACACCCACGGGTGAACCCTCCAAGGTGAAGAGGGTGGGGCAGGAATGGCCGAGGGCGGAGGAGAACCAGAGCCCAGCTCTCCAAGAAACACACCTGTAAATCAGTACTTGTGACACCTTGATGGGACAATCTCAGATTGGAGGCCTAGCCAGATCTGTATGGTGGTGCGGGCCTGTAATTCTAGTACTTGAGAGGCTGAGACGGGAAGGTTGCAGGTTCAAGGCCAGCCTCAGCATCTTAGCAACCTAGTTAGACCCTGTTTCAAAACAAAAAAATAAAAAGGTCTAGGGTGTACCTCGGAGGTGGGGATAGAGAGGACACAGGAGAGCCCCCAAGAGTGAATGCTGTTTCGGGGTGAAGGGAAGGCTGAGAACTGACCATGGAAATTAGTAACCCTTGCTGGACAGGCATGCTGGTGCACCTGTAACCCCAGTACTCGGGAGGCTGAGACAGGAGGATCGCAGGTTGAGGCCAGTCTCAGCAATTTAGGGAGGCTCTCAGTTCATTCTGTAATGGGAGGAGCAGGCCCCCCGAGTTCTGAGTGGAGGGAAGGAAGAGCGTAGAGGAACCAGGACGGCCCCAAGGTGAAGTTTGGAGGCCCAGCGGGAGGGCTCAGGGAAATTCCCATTCACAATCTCTATGTGTGTGTGTGTGTGTGTGTGTGTGTGTGTGTGTGTGAGTGTGTGTGTGTGTGTGTGTGTCTGTGGTGCTGGGGACTGAACACATTCTACCTCTGAGCTATACCCCTAGACCTTTTGATTTTTACTTCTTAATATTTATTTATTTTTGCAGTACTGGGGATGGAACCCAGGGGCATTCGACCTCTGAGCTATACCTCCAGCCCTAATTTTTATTCTTTATTTTGAAACAGGGTCTCACTGAGTTGCAGAGGGCCTCCCTAAATAGCTGAGGCTGTCTGCCAACCGCAATCCTCCTGTCTCAGCCTCCCGAATGCGGGGATTACAAGCGTGCGCACCACGCCCGGCTTCATTTTTTTGTTTTGAAATGCCGGCTCACAAAGTTACTACGTGCTGGCCTTGAACGCGCGATCCTCCTGTCTCAGCCTCCTAAGTACTGGGATTACAGGCGGGCCCCGCGCAACAGGAGCCGCGGCTCCTACTTACCATGTTGAAAATGCACATCCTTGGGTCCTAACCCGACCCCACCTCCAATATAGACCCTGGGTGCAGAGTGTGGCGAGGATGGAGAAAATAGCAGGCCGAGCGAGGGTTTACCTGGGCTGGAAGAGCCCCTGCCTCCGCTGGAAGGCAGCTCCAGGATTCGAGTCCAGGGCTGCCCGGCCCCGGAGTCGATTTCCGGCTCCTCGGCCCACAAGTCCCAATGTGTGCGGGGACACGGGCAGTTCCAACAGGCTGTTGTCTGTGAGCTGGAAGCTGGGGCCACAGAGGCCCCACTGCGGGGTGGCAGCCGGCTCCCATCCCCTGTGCTTAGCATGAACACGTGCCTTAGTTTGTGCATCTGTGAAATGGAACCGAAGACCCGCAGCAGCGGCACATCCTTGACCCCAGCACACCACCTGTTGGGGACAGAGCGAGGCTGGGAGGCTCCAGGCCCATGGTGCCAGGCCCCAGCTGGGGAAACTCGCTCCCAGGGAGGGTGGGCAGAGGAGCACGGCGAGCCGGCCGCAGGGAAGGGAGCCTGCGCCCTCCCCGCTCCCGCCCCCGGCGCCCCTGAAGGTCAGGCGCTCCTCTGGCCCCGCCGTCCCTCCGCCCTGGATCAACAGCGCCTCGGCCGGCCGCCTCCTCTCTCCCTCACGCTCCAGCAGAATTAAATTCATCATTCATTTTTTATGGTTTATACATAGTGTAATTTATGTTTTCAAATATATTGAGGTCACACTTTAGCAGAAAAAAAGTATTTCACATTGAAATTGAAGGCATGTGTGTTCCATTCAATGGGGATGTTTGGGATAATTTTAAAAGGCTAAAAGTAGTAGAAAGTAACATTAAAATAAAATTTGAGAGATGTAATTACCCCTAATCGCACCATAAAATAATCAATACTGCATTCCATTATTTCTGACTTCCCTACTTAGAGCTTTTTTTGTTAAGCTCTTGAATATTGATGAGGTGAAAGGGTCGTGTCTTCTGCCGAGGTCTGATGGAGGTGGAATTGAGGTGGTGTCCTCTCCCTCGCCCATCTTCCCGGGGAGATGGCGGTGCCTTCTCAGCTGCGGATCCCAGGGGGCAGCACCGGGCTTCCTGATCCCCCGACGTCTCCGGGGCGACCGGCTCTCCTGACCTAGGGCCAGGAGGTGGCCAGGGCTGAGGGCAGGCAGTGGGGAGGGGCTGTGGGTAGAGGCCATGTACATGTGGGCTGTGTTTTATTTTATTTATTTATTTATTTATTTTTTAACTGGTGATTGAACTCAGGAGCATTCTACCTCCTGGTTACACCCTCCTGCCTTTTTTATTTTGAGAAAAGGTCTCACCAAGTTGCTGAGGCTAGCCTCCAACCCGCGATCCTCCCATCTCAGCCTCCTAAGGACTGGGATTGTAGGTGTGTGCCATCACGCCAGGTTTGGGTTGTATTTATTTATTTTTCAGTACTAGGGGTGGGACTCAGAGACATTCTACCTCCGAGCTACACCCTAAGCCCTATTTTGCATTCTTTATTTTGAAACAGGGTCTCACTGAGTTGCAGAGGGCCTCACTAAGTAGCTGAGGCTGTCCACGAACCCCGATCCTCCTGTCTCAGCTTCCCGAATGCTGGGATTACAAGCCTGCGTCACCACGCCTGGCTTCCTCTCCTACATTTTATAGGACACCTCTGTTCTCACCTGTTAAATGGGCATAACAACAGACTGTGCCTCGCTAAGTCGTGTGGCGTAAAGGATACTGTGTGAGCAGTCTGCTGGACGTGGGAGAGACACCAGCCGGGTGCGGTGGCACACACTTGTAATCCCAGCATTCGGGAGGCTGAGACAGGAAGATAGGGGTTCGCGGACAGCCTCAGCTACTTAGCGAGGCCCTCTGCAACTCCTGGGTTCCATCCCTAATTCCACACATACACACAAAATAAAATAATAAAATGAATTAAAAAATAAGGCTGGGAGTACAGTTCAGACATAGAACGCCTCTGAGTTCAATCCCAAGTACACCACCGCCCAAAGAAGGACCCTGGACATCTCGTGGCAGCGCCGTCCATCTACCACAGCCCAAAGGTGGGATCCGCTCAGTGTCCACAGGCGGAGGGTTAGGTAGGGAACACGTGGTATTTCTAAGCAGTGGGACACTTTGCAGCCATAAAGGGAGACACAGTCAACATAATGCTCGGTAAAAGAGGCCAGACACACAGCTGTGCAGAGCGTGACTCCATTTACACAAAATATCCAGAAGAGGACCGGAGACGGAAAGCAGATTAGCGGTTGCGAGGAGCTCGGGATGGGGTGATGGGGAGTGACTGCTTAATGGGCACGAGGCTTCATTTTGGGGCCGGGAAGAACTTCGGGAACTAGATGGTTGTATAACATTGTGAAGGGACTTAAGGCCACTCAACGTGCACTTTATTTATTTATTTTTATTTATTTATTTATTTTTTGGTGGTACTGGGGTTCCTGGAAGCCCTTCTACCTCCGGGCTACACTCCCAGACCTATTCTTACATTTTTATTTGGAAACAGGGTCTCCTAAGCCAGCGCGCGCAGCTGGCTTTGAACCTGTGCGATCCTCCTGTCTCTGCCTCCCAAGCGCGGGGATTACAAGCGTGCGCCACCACGCCCGGCGTCAACGTGCACTTTAAAATGGTTACAGGGGTACATTTTATGTACCGGGCATTTTTTTTTCTGTACCAGGGATGGAACCTAGGGTCATTCTACCTCTAAGCTACACCTCCTGCCCCATTTTTTATTCTTTATTTTGAAACCGGGTCTCACTGAGTTGCAGAGGGCCTCGCTAAGTAGCTGAGGCTGGCTGCGAACTGCGATCCTCCGGTCTCAGCCTCCCGAATGCTGGGATGACAAGCGTGCGCCACCACGCCTGGGGATTTGGTACTGGAGGTTGAACGCAGACACCTCAGCCCGTTTTATTTCTTTGTTTTTATTTTGAAACAGGGTCTTGCTAAGTTGCTGAGGCTGGCCTTGAACCTTTATATCCTCCTGTCTCAGCCTCCTAGGTACTGGAATTATAGGCAGGAGCCATGGCGCCCAGCTAATAACTATTTTGTAAAGTCGGGGCTCCCCGGGGCCAGCGGCACGCAGGGATCCCAGCTCAGGCTGCACGCAGGGCTCGGTCCGGCTGCTCGGCCCCAGCCCGTCAGCTGCTGAGGATGCTTGGGGCGGACGGGCAGCCTCGCGTTGCAGCATTACCATGAATAATAAACAACAGTAGAGTTTATTTTTAAAACTTCCCCTAATGGAGATTCCCAAACAGCAACCAAAACACTCAGATGGCCCCCTGGTCCCCTGAAGACACGGACACACCCAGGCCATGTGGGGACCCCGGCGGTCCCCTCCTCTCCCCTTCCACCGGCTGTGTCCCGGGGACAAGGCGTCTTCTGCATCGTCGGGCTCCTTGCCCATGCCCTGGCCCCTGGACTCAGTTTCCCCCGCAGGCTCCCTCTCCTGCCCTTCTCCTCAGAGGCCACGCTCAGGGGTGCGGGAGGGGACACCAGGCCTGTGCTGCGAGCGGTCCAGGCAGCGCTGGCCGTGGTGGCACTTGGCTGTCTGGACAGTGGACACCTTCAGGCCTGAGTCTCAGATGGGCCTGAGGCTCTGACTGCGCAGGGAACATCCTGGGGGTCTCTGGCAGAGAAGCTGCCAAGGGGACGCCAAATCCCCGCGGCTAGTCCAGCGCCGGCTTTTGCATCTCACGGTGCTGCCCAGTATAGGCAGGGCTGAGCGGTTACTCCAGGCTGGGCAAGTATCTAAGCTCACAAGGCCTCAGTTTCCCCATCTGCAAAGGGGGCAGCCGCGACACCTGCCTCGTGGTTGGGAGGGTAACGGAGATGGGTTGTGTGATGTCGTTATTCTAGGGATGTTGCCGGGCCCAGGTCTGCGGCCACATTGTCTCCTGACGCCCTTGGGGTCCCCCAAAAGCCTGGCCCAGGGCAGAGGTCACAGCTTCTGCGCTGCTGAGAGAGAAGTGGGCGGGGCTAAGCCCGGCCTGGTGGGCACGCTTGTCATCCCAGCATTCGGGAGGATGAGACAGGAGGATCGGGGTTCTCAGACAGCCTCAGCTACTTAGCGAGGCCCTTTGCAACTCAGTGAGACCCTGTTTCAAAATAAAGAATAAAAAATAAGGCTGGGGTGTAGCGCGAAGGTAGAATGTGCCTGGGTTCCATCCCAGAACTGCAAGAAAAAAGGAGAAGGAGGAGGAGGAGGAGGAGGAGGAGGAGGAGGAGGAGGAGGAGGAGGAGGAGGAGGAATTGGGTTAGGCTCTGTGTGAGGAGCTCATCCTCCTGGTGTCAGGCAGGAATTCTGGGTCAAATAATGCTCTGGACAGCCAGCCCAGGAAGGACAGACTGCTGGGCCCATTTTTCAGATAAGGGGCTGAGATCCAGAGACCCAGAGAACTTCTCAGTCATGGAATTCAGAGTTGGATTTTCAGATCCAAGAACGGATGCTTTTAATTTTATTTATTTAATTTATTTATCTTGTACTTGGGTTTGAACCCAGGGGCATTCTACTTCCAAACCACACCCTCTGGCCCCTTTTTATTTTTTATTTTGATGGGTCAAAACAGGGTTATCCTAAGTGGCTGAAGGTCTTGCTAAATTGTTGAGGCGGGCCTCAAACTTGTGATCCTTCTGTCTCAGCCTCCCAGGTACAGGGATTGCAGGTGTGGGCCACCGTGCTTGGCCCCAAACGGTTGCTTTTTAGACACTGTGCAATGGCTGAATTGGGGTAAGGGACCAATGGCTGAATTGGGGGAGGGGGCCACCGTGGTTCAGTGCGGCATCCTTGCAATTGTAGCTTGGAGTGAGGGGCCATAGCTCATTAGATTTCAAAGGACTCGGCGGCAGGCCCCTCTTTAAGTCTCCGTACCTCTAGTGACTGTCCGTGGCCCTGGGCAAGTCCCTTCTCCCTGCACCTTAGTGCCTCCCCCCTTTTTTGTTACAGGGGATCAAACCCAGTAGCTATTTCTAAGCAACACTCCTGGCCCTTTATTTATTTATTATTTATTTATTGCAGTACTGAGGATGGAACCCAGGGGCCTTCTATCTCTGGGCTACACTCTCAGACCTACTTTATATTTTATTTGGAAATAGGGTCTCATTAAGTTGCGGAGGACCTCAGTAAGCTGCTGAGGCTGGCTTTGAACCTGCACGATCCTCCTGTCTCGGCCTCCCAAGTACCGGGATTATAAGCGTGCGCCACCATGGCCGGCCTTCTTTTTTATTTTGAAACGAGGTCTAGCTAAGTTGCTGAGGGTCCCAAGAACTAGAATTACAGACATGCAGCGTCACACCTGGCCCCATTTTGCAAGTGAGATTGAAAAATCTCTAAGGCTGTTCCAAGCCCTGCCGTTCGCTCATTCCCGGAACCTCCTGGGGGATTCTCTCCGCCGCCGCCTCTTTGCTCAGACCTGGCCTCCCCAATAGGGCCTTGCAGACAGCTACCAGCCCAGGAATCAGCTGTGGGGGGGGGGCGCACCCCAGCCACGGTGTGTCAGGGAGAGGCCCACCCACCTCTTCCTCCCCGACCCTCCCCTGTCCTCTTCTCCCCTGGGGTCCAGAAGGGTCCAGACCCTGTCCCGATGCCCCCGGTCCCTCCAGCCAGTGACCCTGCGCCAGCCGCAGCCCACGCCGCCGCCGCCGCTGGAGAGATGTAATTGGCAGCTCTAACGAGAAGGCTGTTGTAGGAAACTTCGGAAATGGAAGGGAGGCCATTAGGAAATTTACATTTGCGAATATGATATTTAATTAGCAATACCAATAAATTAATAGGAGAATCTTGCTGCGGTTCTGGGTTCATAAAACACCAGCTTCGGTCGGCGGAAGGAGAATGCGGCGGCCCCAGGCTGCCTGAGGGGAGAGGACGGGGCCAGGCAGGTGGCTGCCGTGGTCCGTGCCCAGCTCCACCTGTCCCTCCTCCAGCCGGCCCCAGCCCAGCCTTTGTCTTGTAATATCAGGGATTGAACCCAGGGGCATCTCCCTCTGAGCTACATACACCCTCTAGACATATATATATATATTGTGTGTGTGTGTGTGTGTGTGTGTGTGTGTGTGTGTGGTACTGGGGATGAAACCCAGGGGCATTCTACCTCTGAGCTACACCCCAGCCCTGGTTTTTATTCTTAATTTTGAAACAGGGTCTCACTGAGTTGCAAAGGGCCTAAGTAGCTGAGGCTGTCTGTGAACCACGATCCCCCTGTCTCAGCCTCCCGAATGCTGGGATCACAAGCGTGCGCCACCACGCCCAGCTAAATTTTTGTTTTGCAGCAGGGTCTCTCTAGGTTGCTGGGAGTCTCGCTAAATTGGGGAGACTGGCCTGTAGCCTGCCATCCTCCTGACTTCGCCTCCCTAGTTACTAGGAGTCCAGGTGGCACCACCACACCCAGCCCATCTTCCAACGGACAGACGGGTGGAATGGAGCGGGGCCCTGAGCCCAGGATCAGGAAGGTCCGGGTTCACATCCTGGGGTGGAGGAGCCTCTCACCTCAGCTTCTGAGCCTCCAGGTCCTTCTCTGTCACATGGGATTAGGATGACAAGACCCACCTCCTCGGGCTGCCGTGACAACGGGAAGATTTTACATGGGGCTCCAAGCGCAGAGAACAGAAAGAAGCGGGGGCAAAATACATGTTTGTTGTTACGTGGCGGCTGCTCCTACTTCTGTGATTATCGATGGGCCGACGATAAGAACCAGCTGGCCAGGAGGAGGAGGGGCTGGGTCAGCACGAGGCCCTACTGGCGTCCTGCTTTTCTTTCCAGAACCTACCCTGGTTTTCTAGGCTCCTGGACGCCTGGCCGTTCACCCCCTGACCCTTACCACCCGATCCGGCCCCAGGGGCCTTTCTGTTTCCCTCTTGGAGCCCCTGGCCGTGCAAGGGAGAGGCCACACCTCGCTGTTTTCCATCTTCTCCAAATACGTTTGAAAATAGACACAGGCTACCAGTCCTGGCAGGCCATCCAGGGCTCGCTTGCGGAAGTTTGCACGGGACCCTCCTCTTCTGAGCTGTGCCCAGGTCGTGAGCTGCGGCTACCTCATCTCCCGCCTCTGGGGCCCCGGGCGCCGCCCCCAGCCGGTAGGGCCTGGCCGAGTCACCGCACCTCCTCTGGTCCCCTTCATTCCGCCACCGCCTTGCCCAGCACTTGTAAGACGCCTGCCGTTCCCGTCGAGGAAGCTGTTACACGGCCCCCGCCTGTCCTCTGGGGGCTCGCTCACTTTTATGGGTCCTGGAAAACCTGCCGCATGGCTTCTCTTGAGAAAAACCGCCCGACCATTCCTCCTCCGGCCTCCGCTCTCACCTGCCTCCGCTCAGCCTCCACGACGCGTTTTCCATCGCGTTGTGATCATTAGGCTGCCAGACACCTGTGTCCCTAGGTCCTGGGGACTGGGCCTTCCATCTTGGCCTGAATGGATGGATATGTAAATGATAAAGCAGGGAGGGGCTTAGATGTCACCTCCTCTGAGGAGCCCTCCCGGATTACTCCCATTTTCTCCGTAACCACGGAATATGCTTGCGGCTTGTCTTCCCTGCCAGACTGTCAGCTCTTTGAAGGCAGGACCTTGTCTCCTTGCCCGCCGCTGCTTCCCGGCACCTGTCCTGGAGCCGTCACCTTGGGCTGCTGACAAGTATTCCCTGGGTAAGTGAACGGCCGAGTAGCTAAATATCCGGATGAATGAGGATCTGAGTGAATGAATCCGCGGCGGCCGGAATGAATGAAGACTGGAGGGGAGGGTGAATGGACGTGGCCGCGCCGGCAGAAGGGGCGCGTCTCTGGGCTGGGGGCAGCCCCTGGCTTCTCCTGAGCCCAGGCCCCCCCACGCTCTGTTTCCCCAGCTGTTTATTCAGCTGCAGAGAGTGCAGAAGAAACATGATAATAATTAAAGCAGACACAACAACAGGTAATTAATTGCGTTTCCAAAATTTGATCCGTGCATATGAATGAAGGGGAGGTCACAGACCGGGCGTGGAGGAGTCCCCAGCTCTGGGGAACAGAGGTGCGGCCTTCGCAGAGTGGAGCTCCCAGAGGTCGGCCCCTGGGGAGGCTGTCAGCCCTTTCCCACCCTCTGTCTGTGGCCCCAGCTCCCCAGGGTCCAGTCAGGGAGGGGTGACAAATGGGCCTCTGCAGGGACGCCCAGGGGAGAAGGATGCTGAGGGGCTCAGAACTATGATGGGAGCCTCTAGCCCAAGGGGAAGCCCAGAGCAGAGACCCAAGGCCACCGGCTGGGCTGCTGGAGGAGGCCCTGAGTGCGGGCTTAAATATGCAGAAACTGGGCCTGGCGGCCCATGCTTGTAATCCCAGTGCTTGGGAGACTGAGACAGGAGGATCATCAGTTCGAGGCCAGCTTTGGCAACATAGAAAGACCCTTGGCAACTTAGCAAGACCTTGTTTCAAAGTAAAAAAGAAAAGGGTCTAGAGGTACAGCATGGGGGTAGAACTTCCCGGGGTTCAATTTCCAGTACCAAAATAAATAAAGAACCGGGCATGGTGGCACACGCTTGTAATCCCAGCATTCGGGAGGCTGAGACAGGAGGATCGTGGTTCGCGGACAGCCTCAGCTACATATCGAGGCCCTTCGCAACTCAGACCCTGTTTCAAAAAATATAAAAGACTAGGGCCGGGCGTGGCGGCGCACGCTTGTAATCCCTGCGCTTGGGAGGCGGAGACAGGAGGATCGCGCAGGTTCGAAGCCAGCCGCGCTGGCTTAAGAGACCCTGTTTCCAAATAAAAGTATAAAATAGGTTTGGGAGTGTAGCCCGGAGGTAGAAGGGTTTCCAGGAACCCCAGTACCACCAAAAATAAATAAATAAATAAATAAATAAATAAATAAATAAATAAATAAAAGGGCTGAGGGTGTAGCTTGGAGGTACAATGCCCCTGGGTTTCATCCCCAGTACCGAAAAAATATAAATAAAAATAAAGATACAGAAGGCCGAGTGTCTGCCTGGGTACTCTGAGTCCTGGGGTGGGAATGAGACTCGTGTCTATATTTTATTTTATTTTTATTTATTTATTTTTTTTTGGTGGTACTGGGGTTCCTGGAAGCCCTTCTACCTCCGGGCTACACTCCCAGACCTACTTTTACATTTTTACTTGGAAACAGGGTCTCCTAAGCCAGCGCGCGCGACTGGCTTCGAACCTGCGCGATCCTCCTGTCTCCGCCTCCCAAGCGCGGGGATTACAAGCGTGCGCCACCACGCCCGGCCTCGTGTCTATATTTTAAATAAACTCCCCAGACATTCTGGAAACTGTATTGCTGACTAGTTTCAGGGACCCCTCGGGTTTTCGGCCCAGAACACTCCTGCCCCCCTGCAAGTAAAGCGTCTCCTCCATGCCCAGCTGGACAGGAGCAGCAGAGATGTCTCCCCGCTACTGTTACCGCGGTCGGAGGTGCTTTGGGAGCAGGGGATGACTGCGGGGAGGGGGAGGGTCCTCCAGGCTGCGCTCGGGGTTCCTGACCGTCCCATCAGGCCTACTCGAGCCCCCAGGCACATCTCTCTGGCCGAGGGTGTGTGCTCCAGCCAGTGACAGATGGACATCATGCCCCCTCCCCGGGCAGTCTGCGGGTGTGCCCTGCAGCCCCGTGGGACCCCCGGCAGACTGAGGCCGTCTGGGAACTCTTCCCCGACACAAACGATGCGTCTCGCTTCTCCATTCCCCACGCTGGTTTCCTTAGGGGGGGGTCTTCCCTCCCAGAGAAGCACACACTCCAATCCTTGGTCTGCTTTTAAGGAAACCTACATTTTAAAAAGTCACCATATAGCCGGGCGTGGTGGCGCACGCTTGTCATCCCAGCATTCGGGAGGCCGAGACAGGAGGATCGCAGGTTCGCAACCAGCCTCAGCTTCTTAGTGAGGCCTCTTTGCAACTCAGTGAGACCCTGTTTCAAAATAAAGAATAAAAAAATAGGGTTGGGGTATAGCTCAGAGGTAGAATGCTCCTGGGTTCCATCCCCATACCGCAAAAAAAGAAAAAGTCACTGTATCCCAGAAGGGGTTAGGGCCTGACTTACAACAAGAATTACCCGAGGGGACCTGGGTCACCCTGCAGAGTCTAACGTCACGTGCCACCTGGCTCCCGAGCCCAGTGACACGGGTACCAGCTCCTGGATGAATAAACGGAGGCCCAGAGGGGCCAACTTCTGGGCTGGGTTAAAGGAACAAAGCGGGGCCAAGAGACCACCAGGTAGCCATCATCACCGTGAACTGCTGCGTGGAAGCAAAATCTGTTTGGGCAGTGATGGGGGAACACGTGTGTCCTGCAAGGGGGAGGGGGCGTCATGTTTTCCCTCTGGCTTCCAGGGCAACTGAGTTTGCATCTCGTTTTTAGTGACCCAGCCGAGGGCTGCTGCGCTGGGCAGGGCTTGCGGAACAGCTCCATGTGTGGTCTGACCTCTTGGGGAGGGGAGTCCAGGACACAGGCCAGTCTGGGTGGAAGGATGGAGTTCCTCCTCCCTCTGGGCTCCTGCCTTGGTCTCTGGAGAGGAGAAGGCTGAGTTCAATCAAACCTCAACGGTGTGATCTTGGGTCCATGGCTACATCTCTCCGAGCCGCATCTGTAAGAAGGGGCTCACAGTCCTCATTGGCAGAATCGCTGGACCAGGGGTCCCTGGTTCACAGGTGCTCAGCGTGGCCTAGAGACGCTTTCCGGGAGCCCAAGGGGCCCAGCCTCTGTGAAGCGGCTCGTCCTTTCTGGCTTGTTAAGGCTGGGCAGCGGCTTCAGAGGCAGCAGAACCTGACCTCGACAAGGCGCCATTCAGGAGGCCACCGGGCAGCTCCCAGCGGCTGTGACCGGGGACTAGGCAGTGCCCGGAAGCTGGCCGGCCTCGGTCCCTCTTCAGTAGGAGGTGGTGTTGGCCAGGTGTGCCGGTGCACACTTGTGATCCAGTCCCTGAGAGGCTGAGACAGGAGGGTAGCAGGTCCGTGGCCTGCCTCAGCTACTTAAGTGAGGCCCCCAGGCAACTTAGTGAGACCCGGTTTCAAAATAAAGAAGAAGAAAAAAATAGGGCTGGGGTGTAGCTTGGAGATAGAAGGCGCCTGGGTTCCATCTTCAGTAACACACACACACACACACACACACACACACACACACACACGGTGTTGTCAGGCCTGGAGTACAATCAGCTCCTGCCACGCACCCCAGGGATCACAGGCACGTCGGAAACCGCTTCAAGCCTGCTGGGGGGGTCTGCTCTTGACCATCACCCCCACCCCATCCTCTGCCACCCGGTATCTCCAGGCAGAGATGGCCCCGAAGATCCAGTCTTCTTCCCAAGGAGCCCCGGGTGGAGGGAGACTCCTGTAGGACCCTTCTTCCCCCATATATATCGTGGGCTTTTCTGCATTGTGTTTTAACTTGAGAAAATAAAATATATCTCCGTGCTGTAAAGATTACGCAGAAGGGTGGGGGGCTTGTGGAAGTGCACTCGCTTTTCGGGCTGGGGGCTGGGGGCGAGGGTCCGGCGGCCGCCGGCAGGGGGCGCCTTGGTCATGCATTATTCATCGCAGGGAGCCCGCGCCCCCTCGCCTTCCCCCGCGCGGCTGCGGCTGCGGCTCCGCGGAGCGGGAGCGCGGAGCCTTCACAATATTGTGGCAGCTCCGCGAATGACGGCTGCGGGAGGCGGGGGGCGCAGCCCGGCGGCGGCGGGGGCGGGGGGCGGCCCGGGCGGGGGCGGTGTTGGGTCACGATGCCGGGGAGGGGACTGAGGCCCCGGGGCTGGTTCGGTGAGGCGGGGGGGGGGGGCTTCAACCTCAGTCTGTCCCTCCGTCCGTCGGTCCATCCGTCCGTCCGTCCATCCATCCATCCATCCATCCATTCTCCCAGCCAGCTCGTCCTAGGTCGGGAGCATCTCCAGGGCGTGGTGTAGGGCCCTCGGTGGTGGACCAGGCAGGCATGGTCCCTGTCCTTTCAAAACTTAACCTCCAAGTGGGGAGGAAGACACATAAAAGGCCTGTAAATAGATAATTAAGATACTCCAGGAAAGAGAGCTGCCGCTCCGAATAAAACCCCGCGGGGGGCAGCGGGGATGGCCCAGGAGGGTTCTGCCAGAAGGTGACATTACTGCAGAGACCTGAAGGACGCGGATGAGCCTGACCTGGACCGCTGGCGGGACCCCTGAATCCCTCCGGCCTCCACCCACCCAGATGCGGGGAGGGTGTGGGCGAGACCCCCATGCATGAGGCCTGGCCATGGGCGGCCAGCCACCCTCCGCCGCAGGTGCCGGGCTCCTGCGGGGCACGGGCTGGGGACCCGGGGCGGTGTCCTCTGGGCCACCGCCTGGCCGGTGCTCGGCTCCGGCCACCCCCACCCGGGGCTGCGGGCAGGGGGGCAGGGAGGCAGAGGGCGTGGGCTCAGGGTCACCAGCAGCCTTGGGTTTCCTTTCACTCCTACAAAGACTCTTGACGCCTGAGTACATCAATACCCTTAATGACAGAGCTGGGACTCCAGACGCCGCGCCCCCTCCCGTCTCCCTGTCCTCTCTGCCCCTCTCTTCCTTTTCCGCTCCCCACTGTTCTCTCTCCTGCCTTCCCTCCTCTGCGCTGGAGTCTTGGTGTTTTTTTCTTTTTCTTCTTTCCCTCTCTGTCCTCTCCTCTCTTCCCCCTTCGGGGACCCCATAGCTTCTGTGTATTTGTAAACTTTTACCCAGCAGCCCCAGCCGGCCCGGTTCTTCTGTCCGTCCGTGTGTCTGTCCAGCCCAGCTGGGCCTAGGCAGAGCTGCTTCTCTCTGTAGCTTCTGCCCAGAGGCTCCCGGGCGACCCCTCTGCCCACTGCCCCGTGCTGTGCCCAGAAACGCAGACGGGGAGTTTGGGTGTGGGACGCCAGCCAGCGAGGACGGAGTTTTGGGGAAGGTTTTCTGTTTTGTATTTTTTATGACCATATATAATTTCGCATTTCCCCCCCCTCAACCTCGGCCTCCTTGGCTCCCAGATGTGTCCCACATTGAAGAATTATCTCTCCTCCCTAGAGTGAAATAAATGCAATCAATATGAGTATTGCTCTCAGGGCCTTGAAATATTACATTAATGTTCCATGTGGTGACATTTTAGCTGGAATTTTCAAATACATTATGATGGTTCAAATTAATATTTATCAGATCAGCTTTTATATTTTGCAAAAGAGAGAGGGAGAGAGGGAGAGAGGGAGAGAAAGAGAGGAGACAGAGAGATCATTATTAAAATACAAAATGCAGATCAGGTCTAAAAATCGATGGTGCATTTTCTCCAGTACTTTCCAGGGGGCTGCCTTTAGCTTTCTGGGTTTGTTTTTAAATTTATTGGTGTTCCAGGCAAATCTATTGGGCTCCCACGGCCCCCTGGCCGGCCTCCCCGCCTCGCTCCCTCTTGCAAGCTACAGGCCCCTTCCTTTTCTGTCTTTCTCTCTTTATTATCCTGAAATGTAAATTACGACATTAGCCCGGTCCTTATTTTTTTTTTTAAACTCTCCGATGATTAAATCTGCTACACGACATCCTTGTCCTTTCTATAAATTAAATCATCTTGGCTTTGCACCTCGAGCTCAGGGCAGATGCCACCCGGGTGTTGAAGCAGCGGACAGCTGAGGCCAAGAGCTGGGGTCCTTGTCCCCTTCTGGCTCTGACATTGGGGGCCTTTGTGCGGGGCAGGAGGACGCCTCCCGGGCTCCCGGTTCTTCTGTAAATAAGAAATGTGGACCGGAGGGAGGAAGCGGTAACAATCGTACATTCCACTTTATTTCAGTGACTTCCAAACTGATTACTCTGCGAAGTGGAAAATCCAGGCAGATTAATGGTTTAATTCTCTTTCTCTTTTCTTTTGCTTTTTCTCTCCCTCCGCCTCCTGTTCCCCAGTCCTTCTTTGGCATTTTTTCCCCCTTCTTGGAGTTGTATTTAAAAAAAAAAAAAAAAAAAAAAGACTTGGTAGCTTTGTGGAAGCACCCAGCCCAGCAGCGAGGTGGTTCCCAGAGGCCAGGAGGCAGGTCCAGCCCGGGCTCATTCCCACCTCTGCTCTGCTCTAGAGCGCTGCAAGGGTTAACAGTGCCCGCCACAGCCCTGAACTTGTTCTCTCTGGTGGTTTTTCTGTCTCCTCGGTCCTCAAATTCAGAGTGAGCATTTGCACTATGATGAGTGTTTATTGTCAGGCATATAAAGGTACGCACACGCGCACGCACACACACACAATCGCGGATCACGCACGCACGCACACAAACACAGCAACAGAGACCCTCACAGAAGATCTCCATGAAGCGAGCTGCCCTCCCGATTTCTCTCTGCTGCTGATCTGGCCAAAAGAAGGGCAGGAAACTTAAAAAAGAAAAGGAGAGGGATCGATTATTCGACCTGTACTTGAACCCGACTGAAAGAGATAAAGCGGAATTTTCAATAGGTCCTCTGCCCTTTTCACCAGGAGGGAAAGAGGAGAAGAAAAACAAGAGATATTTATATGACAGCAGCTGCTGAAAATAGCATTTCAGAGCCATAAAAAGAGGCAAAACGAAATTCAACGGGAAAAAAAGGCAAGAAACTCCTCGTCTGCCCCCCAAAAGAGCAGGCAGCCGGTGTCCCCGGCTGCAGTGCATGCGCCTTCTATAGATCTGTTTGAAATTATACTTGTCATTGAGGGGAATTTATGCTTCTATTGATCTGCAAAAGGAAAATATTAAATGGTTTGGTTTTGATCTTTCGGTGACCCCAAGGTCAAGGGTAGTAGCAGATTAGTATTCATAGAATTCATCATGGAATTGCAGCCGCATCCACTTTATGCAAACGCGTTCCAAACAACGCGCTATGCCGCTATGCCGACGGCAAAAGGCCAGGAGAAAAGGACCAACTGCGTCCTTCCCACCCGGGGGCTCTCCCGCTTCCAGCCCCTCAGGGAGAAAGGGACCATGGATGGTCGGCAGACGCCCGCCGCCCTCACGCCTTGCACAAAAGGCAGGGTTCTCAGATCGAGGAGGGTTGCGGAGTTGAGTACGCCACCGCGGACGTTGGCGTGTGCAGCCAGAGGAGAAGGAGGCGCCCGCACCTGGAGTGAGTGGACATGTGCATGCACTGTGCACACCCGCGCACGCACACGTGCACACCCAGCCAGTGGAGGCCGGGGTCTTTCCTGAAGGGGAAATGTTGAGCTCTCCAGAGGTGACATTGTTGCTTGTTCCGTCCCCAGGAGTATCCTAAACTCCAGTGTCCAGTGCCCGGCTGGGAAGGGGAGGAAGGCCAGGCGGACATGCTTCCCCACCCAGGCCTTCTGCTTCTCCCTCTCCCAACACCATGGAAATTGTGATGGTGTGTGTGTGTGTGTGTGTGTGTGTGTGCAAGAAACCGGACACAGTGGCACACGCCTGTGATCATGTGTGTGTGCGTGTGTGCACGTGTGTGCAAGAAACCGGACACCGTGGCACACGCCTGTGATAGTGTGTGTGTGAGTGCATGTGTGTGCAAGAAACCGGACACAGTGGCACATGCCTGTGATCGTATGTGTGTGCATTTGTGTGTATGTGTGTAAGAAACCGGACATGGTGGCCCTCGCCTGTGATCGTGTGTGTGTGTGTGCGTGTGTGTGCAAGAAACCAGACACAGTGGCACATGCCTGTGATCGTGTGTGTGTGTGCGTGTGTGTGCAAGAAACCAGACACGGTGGCGCACGCCTGTAATCCCAGTACTTTGTGGGAGTGAGGTTTGAGGCCAGTATGCAGTAATTTAGTAAGACCTTGTTTCAAGATTAAAAAAATAAAAATAAAAGGGACTGGGGGTGTGGCTCAGAGGTAGAGCGCCTCTGGGTTCAATCCCTAGTACCACACACACACACACACACACACACACACACACACACACGTGTGCGCACAAAGGCAGATCGGGAAGCCCCGAGAGACGGCCACAAACACCTCCCACCTCACATCCAGCCCACAAGGGCCCTCGTAGCGGAGCCTGTCCCCAATGTGGGAACATTTGGTCAGTTACAGAGGCGCTCGCCAACGCACTAAAAATAACCCACCAAGCATATCCCTGCAATGGCAGGAATTCTGGCTGGCCCTTGTTCTGCCGGCCACTGGGGCCCGCAGGGGACAGATGCCACACCTCCACTGGGGGCTGGGGAGGAGGATGGGGAGGGGGCCGAGGCAGGGACCTCTGCTCCCGCCGCCCTCAGCGCACCCACCTGCGCCCTGCCTCACGCGCGCTCAGGACCGTCCCTCCAGGCCGGGGTGTGAGTGGCCATGGTCTAGAGGAGATGACCTCAGGGAGACAGGCGCTCCGCAGGCCTCAGCTCCCAGCCCGCGCCGAGGTCCACGCTTGGCCACGCCGCTCTGGTGGCCTGGCGCTCGCCCTTGGCTGTTTGGGCAAATTCCAGAATTGGCTCACATTTCTGGCTTGGGGGGGAAGGGAGTTGGGGACGGAGAGCGGCCAGGAGGCCTTGGGGGGCCTGGAAGGCCAGCGAGGCCCCCGCCCCGCCCCCGCCGCAGCCGCTGAGGAGGACGGCACTCCGCCTATTAATCACGTTGCATTTATATTAGCTTGACTCGATCTACTGTATATTTGAAATGGATTTAATTTTAGATCACACACGGTGGAAGGGGGCCAGTTTGGTATAAAGAGCGTTATGAATATTTTCCATAAGCTGGATATACATTATCCAGGGACAGATATACGAGCGGCCGCCCAGGGCCGCGCTCTCCTCCTCCCCCCAGTGTAGCTGCAGCCAAGGGTTGGGGGCTTTGGAGGGGCCCCCTGCCTCCGCCCCGGTGGGGGCACTGGGGGTCTCTATCCCACCTCTCCCTGCCCCTGAATTCATCTCCTCTGACCTTGAAGCTGCCCTTCCTCCCTCCCGGTCCTCCTCACTGATCTGATGGGGAGGAGGGAGGCGGCTGAGATGCAAAGGACCCCAGGGCCTGCTGGCCTGACCCACCCACAGCCTCTGTGCACCAGGTGGGTCCTGCCTGAGATGTAGGGAAGGAGAAAGACCTCAGGCTTCCTATGTTGAACCCAAGCTCTGGTAGAGAACGAGGAAGCGGGGCTCCGGTGGCTGGCTGGCGGGTGGCACCTTCCCCGGAGCCCCCAAGCGGGGCTGCGAGGCTTCTTTCCTGGGGGTGGGCCGAGGGCCTGGGTGTGTCCTGGGACATTGCCCTGTTCCCTCTCCCAAGGGCATCAGAGATGGACGGCCCCTCTTGAGGCCCAGGTTCCAGGGGCAAGAGTCAGGTGGTAGCCATGTGCGGTAGCGCACATGTCTGTAACCCCAGGACTTTGGAGGCTGAGCTAGGGGAATTGCAGGTTCAAGGCCAGCCTCAGCAGCCCAGTGAGACCCTCCGCGATTTAGTGAGAGCCTGTTTCAAAATGAAAACTAAAAAGGACATAGCTCAGAGGTAGAATGCCCCTGTGTTAAATCCCCAATACCACACGTGTGCGTGCACACACACAGTTGGCGAGGTATGTGTGCGCCCATTTGCCTAACACTTCACAGGTTGCAAAGAGCTTCCTTCTTTGTTCTCTGAGCACGTTGGCCTTGCCCTGAGGGCAGTGGTCAGAGGGCAGCCCCTGCCAGCTGGGGGCAGCCCCAGAGCCCTGTCCTGGGGCCCTGTGCGAGCCAGGCTGCACGGGATGTTACAGACACAGGAAACAGGCTCGGGAAGGTTAGCACATTCACTTACAAACATGAACCTTCCGTCTCCCTCCACCCCAAATCTGTCCTCCCACCCCTCTTCCCCATCTGGGCAAGGGGCCCCACGCTTCCCAAAGCTGCACACGCCCCAGATCCAACTCTCGCCCCCGCCACCCCCTTTCCTTTGCCCCCATCGCTGTGACTGGCAGGCCCCTCGGAATCACCTCCCTGCGGCCTGTGCACCTCCATGGTTCCCAGCTCCCTGGTCCAAGCCACCGGCGTCCCTTCAGTGGGCCTCTAGAAGTGTCTTCAGAGCCCCAGCCCACTCCAGTCTGCCGTCCATACTGTGGCCAGAGAGATCTTGCTTAGCCCAAGACCTGCCCGCGTGGTGTAGCTCAGTGGTAGAGCGCTTGCCTAGCACGCACAAAGCCCTGGGTTGGTTTATCCCCAGCACAGCAAAAGCAAGCTGACCAACCCACCCACCCAAACACAGTGGTGTTGCCCACTCCCTCCCTATCGCCCCTAGGGCCAAGCCACAGGTCCACTGCGCTGGTCCAAGAGGCTCATCTGGAAGTGGGCCCTGTTGACCTCCCCAGGATCAGCCCACCTCTTTCCTCTCCAGATCCATTTCCTGCGCTTTACCTGCCACGTGCTGCGACCCTCTGCCCCGGGACCTTGGCACAACCTGGCCCCTCTGCTTGAGCCGCCGTCCTCCTCATCTTCCCCCTGGCTAGCTGCTCTTCATCCCCCCCTGGCTCTGCTGTGACTTCCCCGGGGGCCCAATCACACCCGTCCTTCCCACCCCAGTCCAGATCCAGCCCCACCCTGTCTTCTGCAGACCTGCAGCCACAGCAGATATTTGGGGTCTAACCACTGACACTCGGAGGGACAGGTACCAGCCCTCCGCCCCACGCACGCACCGTCAGTTCCCATTGAAGGCAGAGTACAACGCAGCTGTCACCCGCCCCAGCCTGGGCTGGCAGCCTCTCACAAGTGGCATGCGACGCTTCCCTAATTCATTCTTAATTTAAGGTTTTGTGAGTTGTAATAACCCCCTTGCCCCCAAATCACTGGGGATGGGACCTCCACGACAGCCCCGGGCAGGGAGCTGGGGGGTAATTGCACCGCACGTGTCGTGTCTGAAGGTGTCTGGAGGAGACAATGCAGCCGAGGGCCTGGGCTGGGCTCGGGGACCGGAGCACAGCGTCTGGGAGGGCTGGGAGGTCGGAGGAGAACCCGAGGGGGCCTGGGGTCCCAGTCTAGGGGACGTAAGGAGAATCGGGGAGGCACGGGAATTCTGGTCCTGCCCCCGGCATCTGTGTGATACTAGACACGCCGCAGACTTTTTCTCAGCCTTAGTTTCATCTTTAAAAGTCTTATCTTAGCCGGGCGTGGTGGCGCACGCTTGTCATCCCAGCATCTGGGAGGCTGAGACGGGAGGATCGCGGTTCGCAGGCAGCCTCAGCTACTACTTAGCGAGGCCCTTTGCGACTCAGTGAGACCCTGTTTCAAAATATAAGAATAAAAAAATAGAACTGGGGGTATAGCTCGGAGGTAGAATGCCCCTGGGTTCCATCCCCAGTACCACAAATAAATAAATAAATAAATAATAAAAATAAAATCTTATTTTATCACTGCCAGCCTCTAGGTTGTTCTAGCCAAAGAGATCACGTCTAAGCCGGGCACGGTGGCGTACGCCGGTCACCTCAGTACTTGGGAGGCTGAGACAGAAGGATCACAGGCTTGAGACCAGCCTCAGCGACTTAGCAAGGGTCTCAGTGATCTAGCGAGACCCTATTTCAGAAGAAACTATGAAAGAGGGTAGGGGGGTAGCACAGACAGAGAGAGAGAGAGAGAGAGAGAGAGAGAGAGAGAGAGAGAGAGAGGTGTGTGTGCATTTCAGACTGTGGGCTGGTCAGGTACCTGGAATAGGGCTGGCACATGCTGGCCGTTCCGTAAACATCTGCCCAATGAATGAGGTCCCTACAGGAAAGTGGGGGACGAGGCGCGTGTGGGTTGGGATCTGGGTGGAGGCCAGTCTCCTGGGCCTTCCTTTGCACTGTCTGGGCCCCTGCAACAACACACCCACCCGGGGGCTCACCCCACTGGTCACTGGAACGGACCTCCCTTACTTCCCTGTAAGTTCAGGGGCGGTGACAGGGGCTGATGGGGGCCGGGAACCCCTCTGTGCGTGGGTGCCCCTTCACTCCCCACTCCAGGTACCGGGGGCGTCTCACTTCCCGGCAGCCTCTTCTCCCTGACCCCCCAGAGTCTGAACGTCCCCAGGTAGCCCCGCTGTCCCTGTGAGGCCTGACTGAGGTCCCGACATCCGTGCCCCCTGAATGGAGAACCAGAGCCCAGGTTTCAAGCGGGTTTCCCGAGAGTCCTGTCCTGCAGGGTGGTGAATTACAGACACAAAGGATGGCCAGGAAGGAACGCTGGCGCACCCCCTCCACAGCCCTGGGCCTCTCAGTGCTGGGTCACCCAGATCTCTGACCCACAGCCTCAGGGGCTTCAGTGCCAAAGAGAGGCCAGAGCCTGGAGGCCGCCTCCCAGCCCCTGCCTAGAGGCGCCTGGGCCTGTTGGCTGTCCCTGGGCAGGGCAGGGGATGCCGGGCCTCCATGGGCCCGAGAACCATTAGTGAACCCAGCGCGCTGCCCGCTCCACTCGGGCCCACAGCTAGGAGGCCGGGCTGAAGCAGAATTTCCTCTCCGAGATTCTGAGTGGTGGAGGCTGAGGCAGAAAATAGATCTGATGGTGGCCTTGACTCCGGAAGACGGCTGTCTGGCCTACGGGCCATGTGCTGGGTGGTGTTGGGGTTCCGTGACAGAGACCCAGCTGGGGAGAGAGATGGAAGCCCAGAGACGAGAGAGGAGGGAAGGGCAAGGCAAAGGAGACGGCAGGGCTGGAGAGAAAGGGAGCGTGGGGGGGATACGCCCCTGACATGGAGACACGGAGACTCAGAGAGACGCGGGCGCCGAGGCCCAGAGAGAGGCCAGCAGTGCCGCGCATGCACCGCAGGGGCGGGAGCGGGCGGGGGTCCAGCGTGTGTGTGCTTGGGCTCAAACGCGAAGAGGTTTGGCCAGCACTTGCCCAGCTCCATGGGACTTTGGAAGGTGGAGAGGTCTTCTGCGCCCAGGGGAACGAGGGCCTGCCCACGTGACTGTTCTCGTGTGCCTGTGGTCACACGTGTCAGCGTGCGGAGGAGGGCAGGCAGGGCTCAGTTTCCCCTTTGGATGTGCGGGGGCCGCGGGGCTGGGGTGTCTGGCGGTGGGCGCTGCACGCCCTCCTGGGGCGGGGAGTGGGGTGGGGGAGGCCCGGGAGCTGTCAGCGGCCAAGGTCAGGCGGGCAGCGAAAGTGAGCCGTAAAAGGGCCACTTTGCCACCGTTCACTTGACACCCTCTACCCCAGAAGCCACCTGTTCGGCCATCCGTCACCCAAGGAGAACACAGCTTTCCCGAAACTGGGAATTGGACGGCGAGTCCCAGGAGGGGTGAGCTCAGGAGCAATGTCTGTCTTCTGTGCTTCCAGGGGCCCGTGCCCACCCCCGGGCACCCCGATCTACCACCAACCAGGCCCTGGGTGCTGCTGGGAGTTGCTGGGGGCACAGAAAAGCCCACCCGGGGGTCTTGAGGGACCCGTCTCCCCGGGGTGGCACAGTAAGGGCTGCACCCTGGGGGTGGCTGCATGGACCGTGTGTCCCTGGTTGGGGATGGGGCGGGGGAGGCACTGGCGCCCGCTGGGCTCGGGGCACAGGGCGGGCCCGGCTGGGAGGCCCGGGCTCTGCCCGGCAGCGCTGTCCCGGCCCTGCCCCGCCGCCCCGCCTCTGCCGCTTGTTAATTTCATCGGTTAGCCCGTTTATGGTGTTCCCAGTTGCTGTTGCTTTATAAACAAGCATTTTGGTGACCTTCCCCTCCGGACATCAGCTCCGCAAGAATCCCGAGCCCTGAACATTTATAAATAAGCCTTCTCTCAAGTTCCACAACAGGTGTGACCTCCCCCCGCCCCCCTCCCCTGTCCTGTCCGAAAACCCAGCAGTTTCAACAAGCAAGGGAGGCCGCGCTGTCTTAAAGGGGTCGCGCGGAGGCCGCGGCGCGTGCGCGTGAGGCTGGGCGGGGGGCTGCTCCCCTGCTCCTTCACCGCCCCCAGGGTGGGGGTCCTAGAGGAGAGGGTCAGGGTGGTGGGCAGTTGGCCCCTGACTCTGCTGCCCCACACGCGCTGGCCGGGCTGTGGGCTGGGGCGCACGGCTGGGCTAAGCGAGTGTGTGTGAGTCGAGCGTGGCCTCCAAGGGGGTCGCGCTGAGCCCCCCTGCCCCGTCTGCTTCCCCTTCTCTCCTCCTCGGCCCCACCCCGCCCTGCACGGAGCATCCCCTCCTCCCTGCCACAAGCGCTCTGATTCACGGTTTCAGTGTTTCATGCACATTTCCTGTACACACGTTCGTGTAGTCAGCAAATAGCCCCCGAGCGCCTCCTCTGAACCAGTTCCTGGGCCCAGGATAATGAGCTGAGCAAGACTCGGCCCTGCTCTCAAGGAGCTTAGTGTCCAGCAGGACCGACGGACGCATTGTAAGGTGGACCCCAGAGCAAACCCAAGGCTGCTGAGCCGAGTGAGCGGGACAGTCCTTGGAGCAAAGGTCTCGGCAGGGGATGAAGGGCTTCCTGCAGGGTGGGTTCTCTGGGCACCATGGAGGGGCCGCGGGAAACAGTCTAGGCAAAGGAAATGACCAAGGAGGGGAAAGGCTAATACAGCCCATGGGGACAGGGAGTGGTCGGGCCTGGCTGGGGCTCCGGGGCCTCGGCAGGAGCAGCAGGAAAGCAAGGTCCCTCACAACCCACCGTCCATGTGCCCGTCCCAAGAGCATCTGTGGTCTTAGATTTGGAAATCAGAGAGCAGGAATCAGGCTGGCAACAGTTGGTCCCCGGACAAAAGAGGCTCCCGTCACAACCACCACCACCAACCACAGCACCATGACCTCTCTATCACAACCGCGTTGGTAATGTAAGATGGTGGTCTTGAAGGACCATAATGATGGTGGTGCTGGCTGAGATAGATGAAGGGAGGAATGGGGGAGGCCGTGATGAGGGACTGAAGGTGGCGGTGGCAGGGGCGAGGTGGATGCTGATAACTGGGAATGGTGGTGATCGTGGTGGTGGTGATGGAGGTGGACATGGCGGTGTAGTTGTGGTGGTGTCGATTACGGTGGCGGCTGTATAGTGGTGATGATCATAGTGGCGGCGGTGGTGGTATTGGTAGGGTGATGGTTGTGACGGCGACAGTGGAGGTTGGAGATGCTGGTGTATTCATGTTAGAGACGATGTCAGTCATGATGGCGGCTGTATGGTGATAGTGGTGGTGATCCTAGCGTTGGCTGGTGGTGCCTGTGGAGTGTGGATGGTGGTGATGGCAGTGGAGAGGGTAGTGTAGGGGTGATGACAATGTCAATCATGGTGGTGGTTGTACAGGGATAATCATGGTGGTGGTGATGTTGGTGGGGTAATGGCAGCAATGATGGTCATGATGGTATTGGTGGTCGTGGCGGTGGAGATGGCAGTGTGTTTTTGGTGTGATGATACTGATCATGGTGATAGTTGTATAGGAATGGTGGAGGTGACTGCGCCAATGACAGTTGAGATGGTGACAGTGGTGTTGGTGGTCATGGTGGTGGGAATGTGGTGGAGATGGTAGTGCAGTTTTGGTGGTGATAATATTGATCATGGTGATAGTTGTATGGTGGTGGTGGTGGTGATCAAATGGTGCTGGTGTTCATAGTGGTTGTGGTGAGCTATTGGTGGTGATGGTAGTGATAGCTGTCATAGGCAGTGGTAGTGATAGCTGTCATGGGCAGTGGTGGTGATCCTGGTATCAGTCATGGTGGTGGTGAGTGTTCTGATGTGACATGTGGTGATGGCGGTGGAGTAGGCTGGGCCACAGTGGTTGTGATGGAGACAGTCATGGTGTTGGTTATGGCGGTGGTGGTGGTCATGATGTGATCTGTGGTGGTGGTGATGGTGGTGGTGGCCATGACGGTTGTGGTGAAGATGGTCATGGTGTTGGTCATGTGGTAGTAGTGGTGGTCATAACAGTTGTGGTGGAGACGGTCATGATGTTGATTGTGGTAGTGGTGGTGGTCATGATGTGATCTATGCTGATGGTGGTGGTGGTGATGGTGGTGGCCATGACGGTTGTGGTAAAGATGGTCATGGTGTTGGTCATGTGGTGGTAGTGGTGGTCATGACAGTTGTGGTGGAGACGGTCATGGTGTTCATTGTGGTGGTGGTGGTGGTCATGATGTGATGTGATTTGTGGCAATGGTGGTGGTGGTGTAGGGGTGACTATGATGGTTGTGGTGGAGACGGCCATGATGTTGGTCATGGTGGTGGTGGGGTGGTTGTGATGTAATCTGTGGTGATGGTGGTGGGTGGTGGTGGCCATGACAGTTGTGGTGGAGACGGTCATGCTGTTGGTCATGGTGGTGGTGGTGGTCATGATGCTATCTGTGCTGATGGTGATGGTGGTGGGTGGTGGTGGCCATGACAGTTGTGGTGGAGACGGTCATGCTGTTGGTCATGGTGGTGGTGGTGGTCGTGATGCTATCTGTGCTGATGGTGGTGGTGGTGGGTGGTGGTGTAGGGGTGATGGAGATGGTCGTGGTGTTGGTCCTGGTGGTTCTCATGGTGATCGTGCTGAGTGAGTGAGGCTGACAGTGGTCCTGCGGGGGGGGGGGTGCTCCCAGGGACTGAGAGTGGTGATGGTGATCCTCACGACGCTGTCATGATGATGGCTGAATTGAAACAAAAGGAGCATTTCCCCCAGCACGGCCCAAGGCAGGAGGTGGGAGGCCCTAGTCTAGTCATTCTCCTAAGGGATCATCGAGGTCACAGTATGGTTCTAAATGCTCAGCATAGCTGGGCAAGGTGGAACATTTGGAGGCTGAGACTGGAGAATCGTAGGTTTGAGTTCAGCCTCAGGAACTTAGTGAGACCCTGCCTCAAAACAAAAAATAAAAAAGGCTGTAGGTGTAGCTCAGAGGAAGAATGTCCCTGGGTTCAATCCCCAGTACTGAAAAAGAGAAAAGAGATAAATAATAATAATAACAATAATAATAATAATTTCCCAGTGTGAGGAGCAAGATTAGGGTATAAATGAGGAAGCGCACAGGGCTTGACCAGGAGCCCTGAGGGCTGGGCCCCCAGGGACCAGGTAGGCATGGGCTCGGGTTCCAGTGCGGCCCAGGGCTTTTGTCCTTGGCTTGGCAGCTGTCACGTGCCTGGGTGGACCGCATGGCCTCGGAGTCTCCAAGGGCACCTGAGCCCTGGCACTGTGAGTCCTGGGAGCACCTGGGGTCTGACAGAGGAACCTGGGGTCTGGGACCCTACTCATTACAGTAAGGGCTAAGTAAAAAGTCCTGAAATGTGTTCTGTGATTAACAGTTTAAAAAGAACTTTCCCCTCCCTTTTCTATTATGGTCCTGGGGATGGAACCCAGGGGCATTCGACCTCTGAGCTACACCCCCAGCCCTATTTTTTATTCTTTATTTTGAAACAGGGTCTCACTGAGTTGCAGAGGGCCTCACTAAGTGTCCGAGAACCACGATCCTCTTGTCTCGGCCTCCCAAGTACTGGGATTACAAGTGTGCGCCACCACGCCAGACTTCCCCTCTCTCTTCAACTCTCAGCCACCTTTTGAGAGGGGCCATTCTTCATTCCGTAGGTGAGGAAACCGCGCCTGGAAGCTCCTTTCTCCTTTTTTAACCTTAGCAACACTGCCTGTCCTTGTGGTCAGCAGAGCGGTCACCTGATCCCTGGAGCAGCCTGGAGCAGCCTCGGGGCTGGGGGTCTTCTCTGAGCACCCCGCCATCCTCACCGGCCTGGCGGGATTGCTGGAGCTGCTTCTCCGCGTCACCCCACAGTGACACTGACCATGAGGTCGCTGTGGTCGCAACCTGCCTCTTACCTCCAGCCCCAGGGGCCTGGCCAGAGCCTGGTCCAGAGGAATCTCAGGAAATGGCAGACATACTGGGATTCCTAGCTGACTCGGGCCCTCCACTGCCCCTGGGACGGCCCAGTTGGCGCGCCCACTCAGCTCCCGCGTGGGCACAGGCTGGCCCCGGGAGAGATGACCACATGGGCGGGCCTGACTCAGCTGCCAGTTGAGGGCCAGCAGAAGGAGGATTTGGGGCCAGGGATGTGACAGCCGTGTTTGTCCCCGTGGATGGGACCCCTTTTAATGTTCCGATTTTCTGTCCCAAGGGCTGGCTGATCCTGGGCCCTGTGAACTTAATAGCATCAGACCCAAACCGGCCTTGTCTGCCCTCCAGCAGGCTCGTCCCTCCCCTCAGGGGGCTGGGAATTCCTCTGGGCCTGTCTTGAAAGACTCAGCCAACTTCTGGGAACTGGGCTTGGACTCCGGCAGGCAGGGCAGGCAGCAGGTGAGGGGTGTGGGACCCGTGGAAGAGTCTCTGTGCCTCTCCAGGTGTTTGCTGGCCAGAGTAGAATCTCCCTTCTCCTCTGCAGGGCTGCTGACCAGTGTGGACGAATGGGAAAGCACTTTCTCTCCTTTGGAAGGAAGTTGATAAAAATACAAATTTTTTGAGCTAGGTGTGGTGACACATACCTGTCATCCCAGTACTTGGAAGGCTGAGATGGGAGGATCACAAGTTCAAGGACAGCCTCAGCAACTAAGCAAGACCCTGTTTCAAAACAAACAAACAAACAAACAAACAAACAAACAAAAAAACAAGCCAGGTGTGGTGCTGCACGCCTGGAACCCCAGGAATTGGGAGGCAGAGACAGGAAGCCCAGAGCACCAGAGAACCAGGCTCAGAGTTCCTCAGAGTTAAAGCCCCCACTCTGCCTCCATCTCCTGGGTGAGCCTCAGCGGTGGGCCCCTCTCCCATGGGGCCCTCAGCCCTACCCAGGGGGTGCTGCCCCCGTTCTTGGGCTTCACCCACTTACCGGTGCTTTAATCTGCCTAGCTGTCCCAGAGGCTGGAGACATGGGTCAGTGGGACCCACACAGGTCCTGCCTTCGTGGAGGTCACAGACGGGACAGGGCGGAGGGCTGTAGGCCAGGCACAACCAAGCGCCAGGGCCCTGTGGCTTGGCCAAACCCAGGTCTCCCGGCTCCCAGCTCTTCCCAGCGGGCTGCAGCTAGCTGGGCACGGGCGGATGAGCATGCTGATGAGGGCCGAGGAGGACTGGGGACTCTGGGCCACTGGAGCACTCACCACCTCGTGTCCTTTCTCTAGGACCAGGGTCTAGGCAGAGGGCGTGGCCCGCCCAAAGAGGTCCCTGTCTTCTGGGCCCAGCTGTGAAGTGTCTAAGGCCTTTTGGGAAGGAAGCAACAGATGTGGGCAGAAGAACTCAGCCTCTGGCATTACAGACCCAATGCGGGGGTCTCTCCAGGGCACAACTGCTGTTGAGTGCCAGTAAAATGGCGGCCTATTACCCAGGGCCTGATAGAATCAGGCACAAACCTATACGTCATCTCATACGCAGGTTCGAGGCCAGTCTCAGCAACTTAGTGTGATCCTGTTTCAAAATTAAAAATAAATAAATAAATAAATAAATAAATAAACAAACAAACAAACAGGGCTGGGTGTAGTTTAGAGGTAGAATAGTCCTGGGTTCAATCCCTAGCACCACCGAAACAAACAAAAACCATGGCCATCGGTGGGGCTCAGTTCTCCAGGAAGGAAGCAGAGGCGCAGAGGGGCGCAGGGGCTCGCCCAGGTCCTACCGCGGGCAAGCTACGGTGGAGTCTGGACCCGGCCCTGTGACGTCAGCTGCCAGGGGTGCGTCCCGTCAGACCCGCACCGCGTCCTACATGGGAGAGCTCCTACTGATCACCTACTTTGTGCCAGGCAGCGTTTCAGGGATGAGGACACAAAGTCCCTGTTCTCAGGAAGCGCAGTCTGGTCAGGGCGCGCTCTAGACCAACAGCAAACAAACCTCTCGCTCACTGTAAACACCATGTAGCTCGTTCCTGCCCCTTCTTCAGTCTCTGACACAAAAGTCACCTTCTCAGCGAGATACAGGATGCCTCGTCGAGGGTCCTTTACCCGCCCTGCCTTCTTCTTTGTTCTTTTTCTTTTCTAGCATGTATTAGCATCTAAAACATCATACGTGTAATTTATAAAAATTGATCCTTTTCTGTCTCTTCCACTAGATTAGAGATCAGTAAATTCTAGCCCATTGGCCGGGCGTGGTGGCGCACGCTTGTAATCCCAGTACTTGGGAGGCTGAGACGGGAAGATTGCAGGTTCAAAGCCAGCCTTGGCAATTTAGTCAGGCTGTCAGCAACCTAGTGAGACCCTGTTTCCATGTAAGAAATAAAATTGGGCTGAGGGTGTAGCTTGGAGGTAGAATGACTCTGGGTTCAACCCCCAGTACCAAAACAAACAAACAAACAAAAATCTCTATTCTATCAAATTTATCCCACCACCTGTCTGTGTATAGCAGGCATGCCAAGAATGATTTTTACATTTGTAAATGGTTAAAAAACAAGCAGAAGAAGCATAATATTTTGCAACATGTAAAAATGATAAGAAATTCAAATTCCAGTGTCCATGAATAAAGTTTTACTGGAACACAGTCACACTGGTTCATTCATGTGTGTCTGCTTTCTTACTTTAAAGGTGGAGTCCAGCAACTGTAAAAGAGACTGTATTTGCTGCCTTCCTGGCGTGGTGCTGCCTCCTGCCCAGCATACGACAAATCACGGTGCTGCGGCCAGAACTCAGTGCTGCCTTTTGGCCCACAAAGTCTGAATATTTATTATGTGGCTTAAAAAAAAAAAAAAAGATGTCCATGGACCCGTGTGCCAAGATATTGCTGATTTCTGCATTAGAAAGCAGGCTTTGTGGGGCAGAGGACCCGTGTCTACTTATTTACTGTTGTGTTGCTGACATCTAAACGGGCGCTGGGATTTCTGCTACTGGACGTGATGGAGGATTGACCAGATTTACTGTTCCTCTTCTCCCTTAAAGGACAAGGAGACTGAGCAAAAACTATAAATCCATGGTTTTCAGATACTGGATAACAAGGATTGCAGGACAAAGCTTCCCAAGAGAAGGAAAACAGAAGACCCCTGTGACTGCCCCGGCTCAGTGCTGAAGGGACTTGCTGAGCCAGAGAGCAGAGAGAGCAGAGGAGGAAGAGAGAGGAGGAAGGAAGCTGGAGCGACTGAAAGTGGTGGAACCCAAGGCTGAAGAGGATGGAGGAATACAGAGAAAGCCTCCAAAGATGGGTCCTCTCTCACACCGGCTAGAGTGGCAAGACGCCTTACTCCATGGGCCAACAGCTGGAGCCTTCAGAAGCGCTTGGCCTTAGTGGTGGGGCTGAATTAGTCCTAGACTAAGGCTGCTCTGGGTGCATGCTAGTGAGGCTTGAAGCAAGCCTTGGGCTACCTAGCAAACCAACTCCAAATAACTTAGCTCTGTCCCCCCAACAAGGTCAGCAATATTTAAAAGACTACAGCCGCATCCAGCACCCAACGATGTCAAAATCTGAATGTCGATTGAACGGATAAGTAAATGCTTGGTGGGTGGTGAGGGCTGGATTTCTCACGGTTGGAGAAGAAGGTTAGGCGAGTATGGAGGTGAGGAAGGGAGGTTAGGAAGAGCACCGTGGATAAGAGCTGGAGACATCAGCATGAGCTCGTGTCCAGCCGGATGTCAGGTCAAGGGGCCCCTACAGAGACTCATCCAGATGTGGCGGGTGAGTGGAGGTTTACTGAGAGCGCCGAGTCGCAGGACACCCTGGTAGCCACAGGCACCCCCAGCCATATCTTGATTTCTTTCTCTCCCTCCTTTTCTTTCTCTCTTTCTTTTCTTTCCTTCTTTCTTCCTTATTTCTCTTCTTTTTCTCTGTCTTCTTTCTTATCTCTTTTCTTCTTTTTCTTTTTCTTTTTCTCTCTCTCTTTTTTTTTTTTTTGCGGGTTTAGGGATGGAACCCAGAGGCATTTGACCTCCGAGCTACACCCCCTGCCCAATTTTTTATCCTTTATTTTGAAACAGGGTCTCACTGAGTTGCAGAGGGCCTCACTAAGTAGCTGAGGCTGTCAGCGAACCGTGATCCTCTGGTCTCAGCCTCCCAAATGCTGGGATGACAAGCATGCGCACCACGCCCGGCTTTCTCTCTTTTCTTCTCACAGTACTGCTTATTGAACCCAGGAACACTCTACCTCTGACCTACACCCCCAGCCCTATTTTGTTTTTTATTTTGAAAAAGGAAAAGGGGGCCTTGCTAAGAAGCTGGCCAGGAGCCTGCAATCCTCGTGTCTCAGCCTCCCAAGTACCAGGATTACAGGCACGCACCACCATGCCCAGCTGGGACCTTGGTTTCCAATATCATTCCCCAAGAAGATAAGTGACTCTAGGCCTCAAGTAGGTAAGACACAAGGTGAGACAGGGTATACTGTAGTTCCAGAAAGTAAGTAAAGTTCTAAAACCAGGCCAGGCCGGGCGTGGGGGCGCACGCTTGTAATCCCCACGCTTGGGAGGCGGAGACAGGAGGATCGCGCAGGTTCGAAGCCAGCCACGCGCGCTGGCTTAGGAGACCCTGTTTCCAAAATGAAAATGTAAAAATAGGTCTGGGAGTGTAGCCCCGAGGTAGAAGGGCTTCCAGGAACCCCAGTACCACCAAAAAAAAAAAAATAATAATAATAAAAAATAAAAAATAAAAAATAAGAAATAAAACCAGGCCAGGGCCATGTCAAAGGGACACAAAACAATGTGAGCGTCCCAAGGACCAAAGCTGGGACAATTTGGGAGTCAAAATAAGTATGGGATTATAACACCCCCAAATATATATAGCCTCATACATGACACAATTGATAAATAAAGGGTAGGAAAGGCAAATCTTTCTTCCAGAAATTTTTCCAATAATACACTTAGATACCCCTAAAGGAGATAGAGCTCAGTTCCCGGCCCCCTGAATGTGGGTTACACTGAGTGACTTCCTTCCAAAGGACAGAGGAGGAAAAAATAGTAACTTTGCCATTGCCAATGGAGAGCATCTGGCAACACACCACCGCAGCCAGGCGAGGAGGCTGGCACTGCTCGTGGTGTCCTTTGCCTAGGGAGCCCTCTTCCCCAACCCCCTGAGTCCATTTTAATGATGAGAAAAACAACAGCCCAGCCCAGCCGGGGAGCATCCTGTAGGCTACCCGGTGAGTGCTCCCCAAGACCGTCCAGGTCACGAGAAGGGAGAAGAGCCTGGGAAGTTGTCACGGGCCAGAGGATTCTGGGGAGACGGGACATGAGGTGATGCTCTGTGTGAGATTCTGGAGCAGAGAGAGGAAACGAGGGGAAACCACTGCACCCCAAAAAAGTGTGAAGTTGATCAGTAACATGCCAGTGTCAGTTCTTTTTTTTTTTTTTTTTTTTTTGGTGGTACTAGGGGTGGAACCCAGAGGCTTTCTACCTTCGGGCTATACTCCCAGACCTTTTTTATATTTTATTTGGAAACCGGGTCTCACTAAGTTGCTGAGAGCCTCACTCGGTAGCTGAGGCTGGCTTTGAACCTGTGCGATCCTCCTGTCTCAGCCTCCCAAACACTGGGATTACAAGCGTGCACCATCACGCCGCCTGGCTCAATGTCAGTTTTTTAATTTTGACAAGTATACCTTGACCCAGGGACGTCCTACCTCTGAGCCACAACCTGAGCCCTTTTTATTTTGAAACAGGGTCTTGCTAAGTTGACAAGGGTCTCACTAAGTTGCTGAAGCTGGCCTTGAACCTGTAAGCCTCCTGTCTCAGCCTTCCAAGCACTAGAATTACTGGTGTGCACCACCATGCCTAGACAACTTTTCTTTTTTTTTTTGGTGGTACTGGGGGTGGAACCCAGAGGCTTTCTACCTCCGGGCTATACTCCCAGACCTTTTTTTTTTTAAATATTTTATTTGGAAACAGGGTCTCACTAAGTAGCTGAGGCTGGCTTCGAACCCGTGCAATCCTCCTATCTCAGCCTCCCAAGTGCGGGGATTACAAGCGTGCACCACCACGCCCGGCTGGCAACTTTTCCTTTTAAAAAGTTTTTGTAGTTACTGGGGATTAAATCCAAGGCCTTATGCAAAATAGGCAAATGTTATTGCCCTGAGCCGGCCCAAAACTAGAATAATTCTTCTTTTTCTCCTCCTTTTCCTCCTCCTTCTCCTGTTTTTGCATTGTTGGTAAATGAACCCAGGACCTTGTACATGCCGAGCAAGCATTTTACCATAAAGCTACATCTCCAGTCCTTATAACCTTCCTATACATTTTAAATTATTACATAATTTAAATGTATTTTTTTTTTTGGTGCTACTGGAAGTGAACCCCAGGGGCTTTTCTACCTCTGGGCTATACTCACAGACCTATTTTATACTTTATTTGGAAACAGGGTCTTACTGAGTTGCTGAGAGCCTCACTAAGTACCTGAGGCTGGCTTCGAACCTGTGCGATCCTCCTGTCTCCGCCTCCCAAGCGCGGGGATGACAAGCATGAGCCACCACGCCTGGCTAAATGTATTTTTAAAATGTTCGACATCCAACAAAACATACCTGACAAGCAAGGAAGGAAGAAAATAGAACCCATAGCCAGTAGAAAAGCCAATCAACATGAACAGGTCCAGAATGTCACAAATGGTAGCATTAGCAGAGAATGATGTTTGCCGCTACCTTTATTAATATGCCCTTTGTATTCAGGAATATAGAGGAAAGCAGGATGTGATGAGAAACATAGACATATTTTGAAGGCTCAGATAAAATTTCTGGAAATAAAAATGAAATCAAAAGCTGGGCGTGGTGGTGCACGCTTGTAATCCCAGCTTTCAGGAGGCTGAAACAGGAGGATTGCGGTTCTCGGACAGCCTCAGCTACTTAGTGAGGCCCTCCGCAACTTAGTGAGACCCTGTTTCAAATTAAAGAATAAAAAATAGGGCAGGGGGTGTAGCTTGGAGGTCAAATGCCCCTGGTTTTCATCCTCAGACCCACACACACACACAAAAAAAAAATAAATCAAAATCTGAAATGAAAAACACAAAGTGCTGGGTAGGCTTCAGTAGCTAGTTAGACACTATGAAAGAAAATATCAGTCACCCTAACTTTACAGCAATAGAAACGATCTAAAATAAAATATGGGAGTGGGAGACTGAAGGCAAACAAACAAAATCTCCCAGCATCTCAGTTACCTAAGAGACAACAAGAGTCTAACACATGTATAATTGGAGTTTCAGACAGAAGAGCTAGGTATGAAAAACATATCTGAAAGAATAATGGTTAACCCCTCGCCCCTTCTTGGTACTGGGGTTTTGGCCCAGGGGCATTTTACCCCTGATCTATACCCTCAGCCCTTTATTTTTATTTCAAAATAGAGTTTCGCTAGGTGACTGAGGCTCTAGCTAAGTTACTTCCTGAGACTGTTCTTGAGCCTGCGATCCTCCTGTCTCAGCCCCCCAAGTACTGGGATCACAGGCATGCACCACCAAGCCCATGTAATTTTTTTTCTAGTTTTGACACAAACTATAAACCCACAGACCCAAGAAGCACAAATGGACCCTAAACAAAAGAAATCTGAATACAATCATATCCTGAGCCACCATAGTCAAATTCCTAAAAACCCATGATTTATCTGAATTCAGAGAACTACAGCAACATATGCATACCTTATGTTCATAGCAGCACAATTCGTAATAGCCAAAATATGGAACCAACCCAGGTCCCCATCAACAGATGAATGGATAGCAAAACTTTGGGAAATACACACAATGGAATTCTATTCAGCCATAAAGAAGAACAAAATCATACCGTTTGCAAGAAGATGGAAAGTCCTGGAGAGCATTATGTTAAGTGAGACCAGCCAAGCACAGAAGGAGAAGGTACATATGTTTCCTCTAATATGCCCAAACTAGGAAACACAGAGGATACCAGTGGGACTCCAGGTAATGGAGGGGAAATACCAGCAAAGCTTGAATGGAAAGATAAGGGAGGAGGGAGGAAGACTGAACTTGATTAATGAGGGTCTACATCCAAATATGTGTAAAATTATGAATATGACATGGTTACCCTGGACAACCATTGGTGGGAGGGGGGAAGGGAAAACGGGGGTGTGGGGGGAGAGGGCACCAAATATAGTTTAAATGTATACCATTTATGTTCAATAAAAATTTTGTTTAAAAAAAATAACCCATGATTGATTAAAAAAGAATGCCAAGGACCAGTAATGAAAGGACAGGACATGGTACAAACCTTCAATATACATTTGTCAAATATTGAAATGCGTGAAATGAACAAGCCACTAGAATGTGAATTAAAAGTTATGAAGAGGGGCTGGGGCTGTAGCTCGGTAGTAGAGCGTGTGCCTAGCGTGCGCAAGTCCTGAGTTCAATCCCCAGCACTGCAATAAAATAAAATAAAAGCTTTGGAGAGGAGCTGGGAAGGTAGCCCAGTGGTCGAGTGTTTGTTTTGCATTCACAAAGTCCTGGGTTGACTCTCCAGCACTATCAAAATATAAAAGCTATGGAGAATAATAAAATAAGGTAAAGGGTCAGGAGAGGGCTGGGGCCAGAGGAAGGCTGTGCTATTTTCCTACTGTGATTTTAAGAACAGAGGAGAAGAAACAGCATGTTTGAAGGTCCCGAGAAGCGACCATGCCTGGTGTGTTCAGGGAGGAGGGAGGGAGAGAAAATGTCCCTGGGCCGGGCCGGTGAGGCTGGGCTTGGTAATAAGGACCTTGACTTCTACACCGCGCAAACCGGGAATCAATCGTCAGAAAGCCTTGAGAAGTGGGCAGGACCTGAACTAGGTCTCAGAGGGGTCACTCTGAACTCCAGGGGCAAGGTGGCTCACAGGGAGGGAGGCTGCGAGGAGACCGCCACCATTGTCCACGGGAGAAAGGATGGGGGCGAAGATGGGGCCGCTCGTGTGGGGCTGGGGAGTAGCGACTGGATTCCGGATCCCTTTGAGTACGTGTGATACTGGGGGTTGGACCCGGGGGTGTTCTACCACTGAGCTACACCCGTAGCCCATTTTATTTATTTATTTATTATTTTGAAACAGGGTCTTTCTCAGCAGCCGAGAGTCCTGCTAAGTTGCCGAGGCTGGCCTTGGACCCGCCATCTTCCTATCTCAGCCCCCTAGGTACTAAGGTTACAGGTGTACGTCATCATGCCCAGCTTCAGGATACCTTTGAGAGCAAAAACGCCAGGATGTCTGCCAAGGGGTTGGATGTGGAGGAAGATTTTAAAATGTGGGGCCTGGGCAGTCAGAGGAACTGAGCCGCCATCTCCAGGCAGGGAAGAGGTCATGATGCACGAGCTTGGGGAGCACTGGGGAGGAGGGAGAGCACACACGGCTCTCTCCTCCAGCCGCAGGGGCAGGCGGTGCCCAGGGGCTACCCATTCTTTTCCAGCGGTCCTGACTGCTTGAATCACAGGCCCTATCTGGTTCCCCGGGGCACATCCCGACTCTGTCACTTCTGTAGCTTAGGACTTTATACCCACGACTTTGGACTCAGCAACTTACTTCAGTAATTGAGCTTCAAATTCCTTATTTGTTAATTATTTCCAAAATTCCTTATTGCTATATTTATTAAGTGGGGCAATACTTGCCCTCGCCATTGGTCTCATAGGAGGATTATTTATTTATTTATTTATTTATTTATTTATTTATTTTTGGTACTGGGGGATGGAACCCAGGGGCATTCTACCTCTGAGCTACAACCCCCAGGCCTATTTTTTATTCTTTATTTTGAGACAAGTTCTCACTAAGTAGCTGAGGCTGGCCGTGACCTGTGATCCTCCGGCCTCAGCCACCCAAGTACTGGGATGACAAGGTGTGCCACCAGGCTTGGCTTGTCTCCTAGGACTTTTGTGAGCATTAGATGAGAGAATGCATGGAAAGATCTACACCTCCTGCTCAGAACACAGTCAGCACCTTATACATGGCAGTGAACTACAGGCACGCACCTGTAATCCCAGTACTTGGGAGGCTGAGGCCCAGGGATGACTAGTTGGAGGCCAACTTCAGTAACTTAGTGAGACCCAGTTGCCAAGTAAAAAATAATGAGGGATGGGTGTGTAGCTTGGAGGTAGAATGCCCCTGGGTTCCATCCCCAGTACCATAAATAAATAAATAAATAAATAAATAAATAAATAAATAAATAAATAAATAAGCAAGCCAGTCTGTGCCTGGGGCAGGTCACCAACAGTCACCCACCACTTTGCTCTCTTTGTGGCCCCAGGAACAGAGGCGGGGAACAGAGGACCCTGGAGCAGGGCACTATTCAGGTGGGATCCGCCCTGTGGGCTCCTAGCCCAGAGTCCTGGAAAAGCTTTCATGGGCCCCGATGAAAACCCTCCCACTTTGGGACAGAGCGGGCAGTTGTTGAAATATAAGAAGTCCGTGTTGAAGAATGTCCCTGCTGTGAGCGCTGCGGGTGGATTAGCTGGCGTTCCTTCTCCTCCGTCGAGCGGAGTCTTGAGCTAATAAATATTTCAGAACTGGCTGTATTCAATCCAGCCCTCGTCCCGTTTGACGTCTGTTCTCTCAGCTTTCAGAAGGAGACAGGTGCAGAAGGATGAAAAGGGGTTTAATTACTAAACATCTCCAACGCCCAATATGCAGACACATGCTGTACTGCACACACACCTACCGCACACGGCCACGCACGCCCCGCGCGCTCACACGCGTGTGCATGCCCAGCAGACCTTCCCGAGGCGATACTGTGTTCACAGGTGCACACAACTCGCCTCGGAGCCACATTAAAGCACGTGGGCAAACAGTGCTTGTGAACACACGTGTGCCTGAGTGTGTAATGCAGTATCCTCGGTTTTTAGTGAGCCATGTCTACCGTCAATGCACACAGGTGTGCACGGACACACGCCTCTCTAACGGGCCCGTGCAGATCCCCCCCCCCATACAGTCGTCCTGCAGAACTTCGTGTCTGTACGTGCGGCCGCGTGAGGTGTTTCTGGAACGAGCAGGACTCAAAGGCCGGCCGGCATCCAGCCGCGTTGGTGGCTCTAGGGGAAAAGAAAAATTTAGCAAAAAGACACAGGGAGCGGGAACTCTGGGCTTGTCACACTGGAAGCTGCTCTTCTTCTTGACACCTGACTGAGACACGCACACAACACACAAGTGCACACCTGTGTGCGCAGACCTGCAGGTCCGTGTAATTCTGTGTCAAGACGCATGTCTTCTCCCCGTGTTCAAGATGGTGCCATATACATGGGTGACAGTGTGTGCACCTTGGGCTGGGCACACTTGCACACAAACGCATAAACATATGCCACACACACTCACACACACACTCACACACACACTCACACACACTCACCCCTCTGCTAGGGCCCTTGGTTCTTTTCTTCTCTCAGGAGCTGGGGACTCAGAGGCCTAAGGAGTTTCCTAATGGGGTTTCCATAATGCACGGCCACAGCGTGGCCCGGATGTGGGGAGAGGAGGCCGCACCTCCGGGTCCCATCTCTGTGGGAATGGCTGGGGTCAGAGAATGGTTGGGAGGAGGCAAAGCCGGCAGAAGGTGACTGGCAACCCTTAGATCCCCTCACGTCCACCCCCAGGCCGGCCATGCTGGCCTAAGGCACCAGAGGCTCTCAGAAGGGCCAAGGACCTCTCACCAAGACCCCACCTGGAGCTTTGAAAAGCCCAGACAGCTGGTGCCTCCTCTACCTGCTTCTACACCTTGTTCATGCATCGATGGACCAGTACCTTGTATCAGGGGAGGCCTGAAGACTGTTATCTGCTCTGTGCCAAGAAGCCACCCCTAAGTTCTCGGGGGCTAGCCTCAGCCCTCAGGGGCTAGCCTCTGCACTCAGTCAAGCAGAGCCCAGCAGGATTTTTTTTTCCCCCAGGTAGGGCCATTGCAAGCAGACAAGGGTCGGGAGGCTTTCAAATAACCAATCTCGGGAGGCTTGCAACTAACCAATCAGCAGGCCCTATGGAAATATATGCAAATGAGGGATGCAAATCAGCACTGAGTCTTTTTGCATCTGCCACCAGCCCAGACCACCTGCCCTAGGTGATCACATCCCGCCCTGAGCCCGCCAGGAAGTAGGCTAGAGTCCCTAGTCCCCAGCTGGCCAGGGGCCAGGCGCCACCCTCGGCTCTCCCGCCCCGCCCAGCAGCTCCTGGCCCGGCCTGCTCTCCGCAGTCACACTGGGGCCTGCTCAGCCATACTCTCAGATCCAGCCGCAAACACCCGTGCAAAATACCACCCCAAACGCACACCTCTCCACACCTGCACACTCACCCACCCACATTTGTTCAATCCTTTGTGTTCCCGACCCACGTAGGTGCCCATCGACCGATTGTACATACTCAGCCTTGCCCACACTTGCCCTTACACAAGTCACGCAGGGCATCCACATCTCCACACTAGCAAATTCACAGTTGCTCACTTAAACACGTTAATGCACACACACACACACACACACACACACACACACACACGAAATGTGCCCGCGAGTGCTTTTTCTTGACGGCGGAGGAGCCTGCATACTTGTGTCCATCCAGGCCAAGAGTCCAGGATCAGCCAGGCATGGTGGCTCACACCTGTAATCACAGTACTTGGGAGATGAGACAAGAGGATCGCAGGTTTCGGGCCAGCCTCGCAACTTAGCAAGACCCTCCGCAACGTAGTGAAGCTCGGTTTCAAAATAAATAAGCCGGGCGTGGTGGCGCACGCTTGTAATCCCAGTATTTGGGAGGCCGAGACTGGAGGATCGTGGTTCGTAGACAGCCTCAGCTACTTAGTGAGGCCCTCTGCAACTCAGTGAGACCCTGTTTCCAAATAAAGAATAAAAAATAAGGGCCCAAGGGGTCAAGAGTCGGGCCCAGCCTGGTCCTCTTCGGGCCTTCCTGATGTAGAGGGACCCCCAACCACAAGCTGCCCGCACAGCCTCTGGGCTAGGAGGCAGGCCCTCGCGGGATAATGCCTCCCTCAGGAAGCGGTAATTGAGGGGTAGAGAATTAGATAATCAGCACCGCCAGGAAGTGGGGATGTGCTGTCTTGCCTTTGTTCCTGAAACAAGCGACAGAGAAAGAGAAGGAGGGAAGGAACTCAGCCAGGCTGGGGGCGGCGGGAGGGGAGCGGGTGCCCTCGGTCCTCGGCTGGCATCTAGTGAAGCAATGGGCACCGTCAGACCCAGAGCCCAGAGCCCACCGGTGTCTCCCCAGGACCCTCCTGCAGGTGGGGCGTCCCTTTAGGGCTTCCTGAGCACCAGGGGCCAAGCTCGGCCCTGTGCCCGGGCCGGCCCCTCCCACGACCTCGCAAAGCCAGGCCTCTGGTCACCCTTCCTCCCGGTCCATCGGTGACCCACGTGAAGTATGGTGGTCAGGGGAATGGCCAGGCCGTGCACTGGGGAGAGGCAGGGCCGGCTCCGAGCCGAGATCTGTGCTGTCGGGGCCACCGGTCACCTCCAGCAGCTGCCACCCCCGCCCTGCGCCAGGGAAGAGCCCCCGGGCTGCTGGACAGTTGGCCACCCAAGGGCGTGGGCGATGCCGGGGTGCCGGGCAGCCTCTTTTCCAGCGCCCTTTGGCCTCAGTGAAGCACTGTGGGGTCCTCGGGCCAGCTCCGTGCACCCTCACACGCTCCTGACCGTGCACGGGGCCACCCTCCAGGCCCTCCTCGAGTGGCGCCATCCCCAGCTGGGCACCCTGTGGGGCCCTTCAGAGGCCCTCCCCTTCAGCACCCAGCCCATGGCCCCGTCACTGTCACGGAGGCCAGGGGCATCCAGAGGCCTGCTTAGCATGGGCCTCGGTTTCCCTTTCTGTAACATGAGAGGGTTGGACTCCCCGTCCTCAGATCCTCCTGCCTCTGTCCCCCACAGACCCCTGGTGCCTTGAAGCCCAGCTGCGAGTGGCCAGGAAGGTTTTTTTTTTTTTTTTTTTTTTTGTGGTACTGGGGTTCCTGGAAGCCCTTCCACCTCCGGGCTACACTCCCAGACCCATTTTTACATTTTTATTTGGAAACAGGGTCTCCTAAGCCAGCGCGCGCGGCTGGCTTCGAACCTGCGCGATCCTCCTGTCTCTGCCTCCCAAGTGCGGGGATTACAAGCGTGCGCCACCACGCCCGGCATCCAGGAAGGTTTTCCACCCGCAGGCGTGCCACACTTGTCCCAGAAGACGGATGCACGTGCAGGGCCGAGGGGAGTTTGCTTTTCTCAGCCTGACCATGCTATTTTCTGTCTGGTAGTGAGTACCAGAAAGCGAGTCCCCAGCTCAGCACCCGTCTGGCTGTTCCCCTCCTCCCCTGAGCCAGGGGAGGGCTGGCTGGGCACACAGCACCCGTGCTCAGTTTTCAAGCCTCAGTTTTCTCCTGCGTAGGATGGGATTTTCTGGAGCTACCGGGTGGACAGATGCATAAATAAATAGAAATATAGCCAGGCATCGCAATGCATGCCTATAATCGCAATACTTAAGAGGCTGAGACAGGAGGATGGCAGGTTCAAGGATAGCCTCAGCAACTCAGGGAGACCCCGTTTCAAAATTTAAAACAAAAAAAAATTTTTTTTCAAAGGGCTGGAGGTATAGCTCAGAGACAGGATGCCCCTGGGTTCAGTCCCCAACAGTTACACATAAATAGAAAGATGCTAACTGTCTGAGCACTGAGCGGGGCAGATGCTGGTGTGTGCCAAGTGTCTCACCTGCGGCCCCTCCTCCAGCCGCTGAGCACCCCGTGGGCAGGGCCTCTTACCCTTCACCTAGGGTCCTCTCTGCCCGGCTCACCTGCCACCCCTCCTGAGATCGACCTCCTCCTTCAGGCTATAGCTCTCCTCCCCATCCTCTCCCTCCTGGAGGAGCTGCTGGGTACCACGTCTCGGCCCGTGACTGTGATCCGCCCCGTGGAGCCCACAGGCAGCAAGGACTCCACCTATACTTGGCATACCTGCACCCATTTCACAGATGAGAAGATGGAGGCCCAGGAAGGCTCTGTGAGCTGCTCCAGTGGGTGGTAGGGCCGGAGCCCAGCCTTCCCAGGATCCCCTGGCCCTGTGAGAAGCCCCTCAGTGCCTCCAGCCCACCCCAGCCCACCCTGCTCTAGTGGCAGGGAAGACAGTCTGTCAGAGCCCAGGGACTGGGAGGGGCCCCACCCCCACCCCAGGCCTGAAACCCGATACCCCAGGCCCATCTGCTCCCTGTCGGGGTCCTCCTCCACCCCTGGAGGCCGGGGCAGCCAGCGGCTGAGGAGCTGTGATTGTTCAGAGCTGAATGGGCAGGCCTGGCGTCCATGCCAGGTGCACCATTGTGAGGGCCCTGACACCTGCCTGGCAGCCCGCAGGCCCTGCCCACCGACCTTCGCCTGGCTGAGGGGAGCTGCTCACTCACGGCCTCTTGGGATGGGGCCGGGGGGTCCAAGCCCCTGCTACACCCCACGGGGTAAAGCACCCCAACAGCCCCGAGTCCCTGCCTGCTTGGGGCTTCTGCCCTCCTCGCTGCAGGAGAAGGGCGCTACTACCTCCTGGTCATCAGACAAGAGACAGATTCTCTGGGCCTCAGTTTCTGGTCTGTAAAATGGGAGTGACCGGAGAGCCCTGGGCCACGGAGTCTTCGAGAGAGCCAGGCCGCAGTCCCGGGCCGTGCTGCAGCAGGGAGAAGTAATTATTACTAGTATGCCTCGCCCGGCCGTGTGCAGGCAGGAGCCGGCCTGGGAGCTGGTCTCGCCCCACAGGCCCAGCCCGGAGCCCCCAGCCCGCGCCCCGCCTGCCTCCCCCGGCCCGGCCTCCCGCCTGCTCTATGAAAATTTAATGCCGGGTAATGACAGTCTGAGCTAATGAAAGAGGCTTCTCTTCTGGCAAAAAGAGAAAAACAAACAAAAATCAACAACCTGCAAGGGGGCATTAAGTTTTCATGAGCCGCTCTCCCCAGCGACACCCCGCCCCGCTCACCCGGGTGCCCCCGCCTCGCCGCCTCCACCCCGGGGCCGGGGTGGGCCAGCTGGAGGGACGGGCTGGCTCTCTCTCGGGGAGACATCTGCTCGAGGCTCTTCCGGACAGTATCTGCACCCCGGGGAGGGAAGGGCGCCCCCAGGGGCTGGAGAGCAGGAGCTGGGCCCTGGGGTGAGGCCGGTCCTCAGGTGGACCAGGCCGGGGCAGGTGGGACAGGAGCGGCCCAGGGCCCTGTCCGGCCTGTCCTCCGCAGAGCGAGGCCGGCGGTGGCTCGGGAGGAGGGCGTGGGGCGCCCCTCGCTCTTCCCCTCTCTTTGTGGTATCCCGGAGAGCCACTGGCTGCTGCCTGCGAGATCCTGAGAGATGCGACAATTAATTTTCTTTTAATCAAGGTCGGATGAAGTAAATTGGTGCGGTTCTGCAGCCCTTCATTTTCTGTTTTTGCAGTGAGGCAAAACAAATATGATCGAATTATGCGCCTTCTCACCTTATTGAATTAGGAAGCATGACTGATCAGAGGGAGAGGGAGCGCTCTGCGCCATGCAGACCCCCGTGCCCCCCACCTGGCCTCCGCCCCCCGGGGCTCAGCGGGACTCAGAACAAGGTCACCTCTCTCAGGGACCCAGGGCACTGGAGGGCAGCCTCTGCACGGCCCAGGCTCAGCGAATGAATGAGTGGATGGCGCGTTCAGATGTGACGGACAGAACCATGTCAGGCTGGGAGGAGGGCCGGCTGCGGTGAAAATCAGAGTCGAATCTGCGTGGAGCCCCTAGACCGTCCCTCGTTTTTCTTCATAGGCTGGGTGACACGCGAGTCGTGGGTCTGTCCTTGGGTTCGTGCTCTGTGAGCTGGGCCAGGGCTCGTCTGCCTGGTCTACCATGGTAGTAGGTGTTCAAGAAGTATTGGCCAACTTACTAAGTGGCCAAGTGCCTCACTGAGTGTCTGAGGCTGGCCTCGAACTTGCGATCCTCCTGTCTCAGCCTCCCCAAGTACTGGGATCACAGGCACGTGCTACCATGCTAGGCTACAATATGGTTTTCCTTCCTTCCTCTCTCTCCCCCTTTACTTTCTTTTTCTCCCTCACTTTGGATTGATCCTCGGGGCATTCTACCTCTGAACTACACCCCTAGCCCTTTTTATTTTTTATTTTGAAACGAGGTCTTGCTAAGTTGCTGAAGATCTCACTAAATCGTCAATGCTGAAGCCGGGCGTCGCACGCTCGTCATCCCAGCACTCGGGAGGCTGAGGCAGGAGAATTGCGGTTCCTGGCCAGCCTCGGCTACTTAGTGAGGCCCTTTGCAACTCAGTGAGACCCTGTTTCAAAATAAAGAATAAAAAATAGGGCTGGGGGTATCACTCGGAAGTAGAATGCCCCTGGATTCCATCTCCAATACTAAAAAAAAAAAAAAAAAAAAAAGCCACGGCTGGCCTCGAACCTGCAATTCTCCTGTCTCAGCCTCTCAAGTACTGCGATAATAGGCGTGTACCACTGCGCCTGGCTTGGTGAACACTTTTAATGCACCCTGATGGAGTGAGCAGCTGGGGCTTCTGGTTCAGCCAGGGAGACAGATGCCATCAGTCCTGAGGTGATATCCTTAGTGCCACACAGGGGTCTGGACTCGGGGCCACGGGAGCTGGCTGTGCAAGGCGGGGTCGAGCTGGTCTGAAAAGTAAGTAGGTAGCCGGGTGTGGTGGCGCACGATTGTCATCCCAGCATTCGGGAGGCTGAGACAGGAGGATCGAGGTTCGCGGACAGCCTCAGCTATTTAGTGAGGTCCTTTGCCACTTAGTGAGACCCTATTTCCAAAAAAAAGAATAAAAAATAGGGCTGGGGAAGCCGGGCGTGGTGGCGCACGCTTGTAATCCCCGCACTTGGGAGGCGGAGACAGGAGGATCGCGCAGGTTCGAAGCCAGCCGTGCTGGCATAAGAGACCCTGTTTCAAAAATATAAAAAAATAGGTCTGGGAGTGTAGCCCGGAGGTAGAAGGGCTTCCAGGAACCCCAGTACCACCAAAAAAAAAAAAAAAAAAAAAAATAGGGCTGGGGAAATAGCTCGGAGATAGAATGCCCCTGGGTTCTACCCCCAGTAACCCCCCCCACACACACGTAAGTAGATGTTGTCCTAGCTACAGGCGGAGGGGGAACCTTTCAGGCAGAGGGCCCACATCTGTAGAGGCTGGCGGGGAGTGATTACAGTGGGGCCAGCTAGGAAGAGGATGGCCAGGCTGCCCGGCAGGGAGGGCCGCCCAAAGGGGACACAAAGGGACACAGCGGCCTGGTGGTCAGAAACGAGTGCGGATGCCCCTGGCGCACCTGAGCCCAGGGCCCGGCTCCTGCCCAGCACCTGCTGGACGTTCTGTTCCCCTCCCCGCGGCGAGCAGGACCACAGAGGTGAACGCATGAGGCTGGGCCAGACGCAGGCGACCTCGGGCAGCAGCCACTCCGTGAGCATCACCTTTCAGTGTCCTGTTGGTATTCCTGTCGTGAAAATCAGTTGAGGCTGGGTTGGGAAGCACCAGAGCAGGCAGGACCCGGGCTTCGGGGGCCCCGGACAGGGCGGGCAAGTTGGACGCCTGTAAACAGATTTGTCTTGCAGATACCTGGAGATCTGGCTGGCGAAGCGCCCCGCCCGGGCAGCCTCTCCAGGGAAGACTGGAAGGTAGAGTACCGCCCCAGGAGGGGGCTGGGTGCGTCCAAACACCCATCCTGTTTACAGCAAGGTGGCCTGCCGCCTTCTCATCTGGGGTTCTCCGGAGTGTGTGGAAACACCTGGCCCCGCATCGGGGGCAGGACCTGTCCTGGGAGTTTAGGAGGGATACTGATGTGGTCACCGCCTGCGGGGAGCTCACGACTAGCTGGACACACACGCACACACAGCAATAAATCCCGTGAAGAAATAAGCCAGGCCAGCCAGGCGTGGTGGCACACACTTGTCATCCCAGCATTCGGGAGGCTGAGACAGGAGGATCACGGTTTGCGGACGGCCTCGGCTACTTCGCGAGGCCCTTTGTAACTCGGTCAGACCCTGTTCCCAAATAGAGAATAAAAAACAGGGCTGGGGGTGGAGCTCGGAGGTAGAATGCCCCTGGGTTCCATCCCCAGTACCACACACACAAAAAAAGAAAAGAAAAGAAAGGAAGGAAGGAAGGAAGGAAGGAGAAAAGAAAAGAAAAAGAAAAAAAGAAAGAAGTCAGGTCATGCACATTCAGCCACCAGGAGGCAGGGAAGCTGGCCAGAGGAGGCCAGGGCATTTTTCTTTTTATTTATTTATTTATTTATTTATTTATTTATTTATTTTTGCGGGTCTAGGGATGGAACCCAGGGGCATTCTACCTCCGAGCTACATCCCCAGCTACACCCCCAGCCCTATTTTTGATTCTTTATTTTGAAACCGGGTCTCACTGAGTTGCAGAGGGCCTCACTAAGTAGCTGAGGCTGTCCGCGAACTGCGATCCTCCCGTCTCAGCCTCCCGAATGCTGGGATTACATATCACATCTCTCTCTCTCTCTCTCTCTCTCTCTCTCTCTCTCTCTCTCTCTCTCTCTCTCTCTCTCTCTCTCTCTTTCTTTCTTTCTTTCTTTCTTTCTTTCTTTCTTTCTTTCTTTCTTTCTTTCTTTCTTTCTTTCCCCAGAAGCATTCTACCTCTGACCTCCACCCCCAGCCCTATTTTTTGGTCTTTATTTTAAACAGGGTCTCACTGAGTTCCAAAGAGCCTCACTAAGTAGCCGAGGCTGTCTGTGAACATAGATCCTCCTGTCTCAGCCTCCCGAATGCTGGGATGACAAGCGTGCGCCACCACACCTGGCTGGCTGGCCAGGGCGTTTTAAACACGGGCTTAGTGGCCACAGGGCAGGAAGGAGCACGATCCCCGGGGTTCAGGGGGAGATGAGTCTCCAAACATATGTGACAGGCCCTGCCAGGAGGCTCTCTGAGCACTAGGGCCCACAGAGCTGTTCTTCCTGAGTTCTCAAGGTTCTTACAGTATAAATATATATATGTTATATATTTATTTTTGCAGCACTGGGGATCAACTCAGGGCCTCAGGCAGTCTAGGCAGGCACTGTCTTGCTAAGCCACATCCCCAGCGCCGGCTCTTGTATTTTAGGGTTAAAGGCTTCAGGCTCAGGCCGGGGCCTCTTCTGGGCATAGACTGGGCAGCCTTCTCATGGGCAAGCCTCAGGCTTCCTGGTTCCATCACGTCCGGCTGTGTGACACTGGCCAGGTGACTTGACTTCCCTGAGTTTCACAGGATGAACCTTGCCAGCCTCTCTTCGGGCCTGCCCTGCCCTGGGGGAGTCAGCTGACTGGCTCCATCCTGGTCCTCAGCTGGTGTTGGGGTGTGAGGGGGCAGTGCCTGAGCCCCGGGGCACACGGGTGACCCTGGGCATGGCTCCACGGGCCCCTTCTGCATGTGCCGGCTGTGCCCGTGGGCCCGAGCCGCAGCCCGTGGGACGAGTCTCTGGGTGGGGACTTCTCAGCGGGTGAGTCACCGCGCCTGGGGTACGGCCAGTGACCCAGATGAGCCAAGAGGGTGACACGGGTTTATCTCAGCCATCTCCCCAGCGCCTCCCCTTCCCCTTCCTTTTCCTCTTCCAGCCCCTGGGTGGCCGGACTGACGCCCCCCACCCCCACGACTACTCAGCCCCACACCTCTCCCATCCTAACCAAGGTCCTCCCTGCGGTCCTCCTGGGCCTTTGGTCTCTCCTCCCAGTTGAATGACAATGCTAATAGCTGCCATTCATTGAGCCCTTACTAATCACCTTCCACTTTGCATACATTAAATCTAATCCCTCCATTTGCCCGGTGGATTGTTACTATTATTAGCCCCATTTTACAGATGGTAAAAGGAAGGCCCGAGAAGCTGAGTGGCCTGCAGGTGGGGGGGGGGGACAGAGCTGGCGTGGCTGGGCCGGGGCTCTTCCTGGTGGTGCTGACACCATAGCTCAGGATCCCTCTTGGAGGCCTGTGCGCCGGGTCCTCCCTCCCCACGCTGCCCCAGGACAGAGGCTAGCCAGCTCCTGGCCTCTCTCCTGGAACCTGTTGACTTCGGCAGAGGAACCTTCTAGAAACCTGGGGAATGTGGCCGCTGCAGGGGAGGGGTCTCCTGCAGCCCCTCTGTCTGCTCCAGGGCGCTGCAGGGGGCTCCTGGCGCCCTCTCATCCTCTCCCGCAGGGTCGGGTCGGGCATGCGCCGTGGTGGCGGGGCCCCGCGCGCAGGGACCCAGCTGGTGAGCGGGCGGCTCCTTATCCAGCATCAGCGCCAGCTATTCCAGCTGAAGTTTCACTTCTCGTTTTCACTTTGGCCTTTGATGGCTCCAGAGGGGGTGACAGTTGGGCCCCCGGGGGCCTGGGGTTGGGGGACAGGTGGGGGGGATGGACTCCAGGTGACACCCCTCCTCCGCCGCCTACAGGTATCTGCTTTCCGGGGCCAGACTCGGGGACACTCATACCCTAAGGACCCAGGCTTGTCTCCATCCCCCTCTTGTCTTGGGCTGTTCTTTTTTCTATTTTCCAAGTGAAAATAGCATTCTTAGCCCAGCATGGTGGCGCCTGCAGGTAATCCCAGCAAGTGGGAGGCTGAGACAAGGAGGAAGGATTGGGGATTCGACGCCAGTCTGGGCAACTTAGTTGCCTCAGCAATCCAGTGGGACCCTGTTTCAAAGTAAAATAAAATTAACATAGGGGGTATTAACATATGGGTGTAGCTCAGAGGTAGAGCACTCCTGGGACCAACTGCCAGAAAGGCAAAAACAAGAGAAAGGAAGGAAGGAAGGAAGGAAGGAAAGGAAAGGAAGATAGTATTCCTTGATTTTTACCCCTCTGATGACCAAGGTCAATATTGACCTTAATCTGGTATAATGTCTGAAAAGTAAGCAGGTGTCCCAGCGACGAGCAGAGGGACCTTCCAGATGGGAGACTTGCACACGTACAGGCCAGACCATCGATAACAGCGGGACCAGCTGGGGACAGGACGGCCAGCACAGGGTCAGACACAGACAGGAAGTCGCCTTCCAGGGCTGCCGGGGCCGGGGGGCACAGAAACCTTTCCTCTGCATACCCCTTTGACATCCACGCACATTCCTTTTCCATCATGGCTGCCCGCACACCATCGGCCGCCGGCTGTTTTGAACACTGCCTTTCCCTGCGCGTGTGTCTTGCACGTCCCGCCACGTCAGGACCTTAACAGCTGGCTCCGTGGCCCTTGGGTCCCTCCCTCCTCTTCTCAGGGCTCATCTTCTCAGTGCTTCGGCCTCATCTGTCCGTCCGTCCGTCCATCTGCTCCTCGCTAAGGCAGACCGAGCCGGTCCCGGAGGCCGGGAGGGTTTGATGCCGTGGGAGTAGCCTGGCGTGAACTGGAGGCCCCGGGTTCAAGCATCACCCTCCACAAACCAACCCCCGGGCGGGAACAACTCTTACCTCTATGAACCTCGATTTCCCACAGAAAAGTGGAATGACAGGACCCCCCATCCGTTCACCTTCCTATCTTTCCATCTATCGGCCTTCTTTTTCTCTTTGAATTTTTCTTGCGGTGCTGGGGATGGAAGCCAGGCCTCGTGCCTGCCAGTCAAGGGCTCTATCACCAAGGTCCACCTCAGCCCGGAGCAGCTTTTGTGTGTGTGTGTGTGTGTGGTACTGGGGTCTAAACCCAGGGGCATTCTACCTTTGAACTACACCCCCAGCTGGATATTTTATTTTTTATTTTGTTTTTTTTTGGGGGGGTACTGAGGGTAGAACCCAGGGGCTTTCTACCTCCAGGCTATACTCTCAGACCTATTTCATACTTTATTTGGAAACAGGGTCTCACTAAGTTGCCGAGAGCCTCACTAAGTAGCTGAGGCTGGCTTCGAACCTGTGCGATCCTCCTGTCTCAGCCTCCCAAGCGTGGGGATTACAAGCGCGCGTCACCACACCTGGCTTATTCTTTAATTTGAAACAGGACCTCACTGAGTTACAAAGGGCCTCACTAAGTAGCGGAGGCTGGCCGCGAACCGCGATCCTCCTGTCTCAGCCTCCCTAATGCTGGGATGACCGGCGTGCGCACCACGCCCGGCTAGGGCCTCTTATTTTTATTCTGCACACTTTTGTTGTTGTTGTTTTGGTACTGGGGGTTGAACCCAGGGCATTCTCCCTATAAGCTATACCCCTCGACCATTATTATTATTTGTTTACATTATCATTATTATTTTGGTGGTACTGGGGTTCCTGGAAGCCCTTCTACCTCCGGGCTACACTCCCAGACCTATATTTTATACTTTTTTATTTGGAAACAGGGTCTCTTAAACCAGCGAGGCTGGCTTCGAACCTGCGCGATCCTCCTGTCTCAGCCTCCCAAGCGCGGGGATGACAAGCGTGCGCCACCACGTCCGGCCTCAACCCTTATTATTATTTTTTTTTATTTTGAAACAAGGTCTTGCCAAATTGCTGAGGCTGGCCTGGAATCTGCGATCCTCCTGACTCAGCCTCCCAAGTACTGAGATGACAGGCCTGAGCCGCTGCACCTGACTTAGTCCACGTGTTTAAGAATCACACACATGTGCTCACTGGGGAGAAACGCACCAAGCTTCTGGTGATCTGAGCCCTGTGAATTAACCAGGGTGCACATTGTCTGGTCATGCAACCGAAGGAGGGGGTGCTCTGCTATGGAGCACAAGGTCTCTACTTGGTCTTCAGCAAGGGAGATTCAGGGTAGGTCCGGAAGGGACTGTCCTGGCCGAGAGGCTCCACCCCCCCAAGCTGAGTGATGGGCGAGCTCCGAGGAGGATCTGGCCCTTTAGGGGGACAGGAGGGAGGAAAGGGGATGGGAGGAACCGTGTGCAGCCAGACGGCGTGTGCCAGGGGCCTTCGGGATGAAAGATGGTGGTGGCTGGGAAAGTGTGTGTGTCAGCAGTGGGCGGCCGGGCCCGCGCCCAGCTGCCAGGCGGGAGGCACTCTCGGGGCGAGCGGAGAGGGGGCCGGAGTGCCAGCCGTGCTGAGCTAGAAATCCTTGGCGTGGCCAATTCACACCCCAAGGTCCTGGTTTCCTCCGGCCGCTCCGGGGGGGACCGGGTATATCTGGGGTTCCTTCTGTGTCCCTTACCTGGCTGTCTCCCCGGGAACGTCCTTCATCCGGCCCGCAGGGTTCATGTCACCCCACGGAGCGCGGGCTCCGTGCCACTGTACACTTCGGAGAATCATTAGCAGAAATCATTAGCTAGAATACAGCCTTCTCCATAAATCTCCCGGCACCTGGATCGTTTGCCCGTGCCTAATTTCCATCTCCCGAACTTTATGATTTGTCCCTCGCTGGACGAGCGTTTCTCCCATCAATTGCGCCGTAAGTGCTTGCAGAGAGAGACCCCCCGCGCTGACCCCATCTCAGATGGAGGGACGGGTTTGGGCTGCTCGCCCCGCGAGCCGGTGAAGCCCCCCTTCCCAGCCCCCCTCCTCCGCCCGGCTCGTCCCTCGAAGGGCAGCTTAAAGACGCCCTGCCGCAGCTTCCCTTGGGGGCGGGAGGCAGAGCTGGCCCCGCGCGTGGCTGGGACGACGGGGAAGGAGGAAGGCAGGGAGGGCCTGTGGCCAGCGGGCGGCTTGGGTTTCTTTGCGCTAACTCAAGTACAAAGCCTCTCCTCTCTGAATTTCAGGGCCCCCATCGAACACACGGGGATACGCTGCCCCTGTTCTTGGTTTCTGTATGAGGTGAGGTCATTCGTGGGCCTGTTTGTGCTTTAATACCTTGAAGAACCGTCCAGTAAGCACAGTAAGCCCTGGTGCTGGGTAAGCACTCGACCGCTCGGTAAGCACTCACTGACCCTCGGAAGAGCTCAGTACCCGGCGGTTCTGGGTGGAGACAGATGAGCCAAGACTTGTGGGCCGGTGAAGCTAAAAGCGACCTTGGCGGCTAAGCTCCGGGGCCTCTGTGCCCGGGAGATGTGGTTTGGAATCCTGGGTCGGCATCTGATCGGGTCCGTGACCTCAGAGAACCTCCCCCCCGACCTCCCAGAGACTCTGTTTCCCCATCTATAAAGCAGAGTTAAGAAGAGGTGCTCACACGCAGCGCACACAGCAGCGCACCTGTCGTTGCGGCTGTTCACAGGCACAGAGGGAGACCGTGGCTTTCTTTTTCTTTTTCTTTTTCTTTCTTTTTTTTTTTTTTTTTTGGTGGTACTGGGGTTCCTGGAAGCCCTTCTACCTCCGGGCTACACTCCCAGACCTAGTTTTACATTTTTATTTGGAAACAGGGTCTCCTAAGACAGCATGTGCGGCTGGCTTCGAACCTGCGCGGTCCTCCTGTCTCCGCCTCCCAAGCGCGGGGATGACAAGCGTGCGCCACCACGCCCGGCAAGAGACCGTGGCTTTCTAAGGCACCGCAGAAACTCGAACGTGTCACTGAGACTGGGAAAATCTAAGCGGAGGCGGGAGCGCCGCGCCAGGGTCTCTGCCTGGGAGGGAGAATTCCAGGCCTGGCTTCTCTGCCCAACGGGAACGTCTGGAAACGGTGGAGGGACCCCCAGGAAGGGGCTGAGAGGGGGTTAGAGCCAGAACTCAGAATTCTTCACCCTGAGAGGCGGGGTGTGCCCGGCACCTGTCCTGGGGTCCCGGGAGGCACCCGCGCCCAGGGCCAGAAAAAGGAGGCGCGGCCTGGGAGTTTGGGAAGCCCAGCCTTGGGGCCCTTCGCGCATCTGGAAGGCTCCCCGGCTGTGATCTGCGTGACCTTCTGGGTTTGGAGACAGGGAGTTCAGCCCGGAAGCCAGGGCCTCTCGGGGTGGGGCTGGGGGACGGCTGGGATGTGCCGTGAGTCTCATCAGGACCCGTGGCGCAGGTGGGTCGTGGCGCAGGTGGGTCGCTGGGAGAAGACACCTGTTTTAATGTTGGGGACCCGTCCCTGCCTGGAGGGCAGGGGAGGGGCTGGGCCAGCCCTGTGATCACTGCGCCTGGCATCTGCAGGGGTGTCCTGAATTCACACTGTGGGAGGCCGGGAGCTGGTTGAGTGTGTAAGTCATGTGGCCCCGGGCGAGTTACTTAACCTCTCTGGGCCTCAGTTTCCTCCCTCAAAGATGGGATAATAATCTCACAGCCTTCTTAAGGTCGTTGGGAGGATTAATTACACCCCTCTTCGGACGGCACCTGGCACACACAGTAGGAGCTCAAGAAAATCACACTTACCGTCATCCTCCCAAGGACAGCACATGCTAGGACCGACTCTCTACCTTTCCCGCAAGAATCCCAAGGGTGGCTATTTATGCCCATTTTAAAGGTAGAAAAACCAAGGCCCCAACAAGGCGTGGAGATCAACAAGGCTCTGGGTTGAAGTTGGAATGGGAGCCGGGCCTGTTGACTCCCATCTCCCTGCACGGCCTGGCGGCAGACCCCAATCTGTCTTCCCCCAATTTGTGAATTCCCAGGAGCCGAAAACAAAGGGCCGGGAATTTGGATTCGTCAACACACTCCCACGGGGTGACTCACCCGAGAGCTGGGATCTGCCCCAGCACATTTCCGCCCCCCCAGCCTGGCAGTAGCACCCTCCTGACCCGAGGGCCTGGGAGAGGGGGTGCAGAGGAGGAGGGGTGCGGGGCGGGGAAGGGGCCTAGCCACCCCTGCCTACCTGGCAGACCGCGGTGGCTCCAGGGTGGCCCCGATCCCGCGGTTCCGGGGTGCTCAGGAGGCCTGGCCCCCCCGGGACTCGCCGGGTGGTGGCCTCGGCGCCGCAGGAGCAGAGGGACTGGGGGTGGGAGCCGAGCGTGGGGCCGGCGCCACGGGCTGGAAGGAGCTTGCAGATTTTACAGGTCACATTATCTTTTATGGGCATCCTAAAAAGAATGTCAGGCACTAGAGGGCTTTGCCCCTCTTCTCTCTCCCTCCTCATCACCGCAGGATTTTAATCACCAGCCTGGCCCCCGAGGAGATGGGCAGCCCCCTGGTCCCGCCGGCCGGGCGCTGGGCTTTGGGGGTCGGTCGCCTCTTCTTGGGGTGGCGTGGCCACGGGAGCAGCCTGAAAAGGCCTGTGCCTCCCCTAAAACATTGAGCCCCACTCCGTACAGACTGTCTTCCCCTCGCCCATCTCCGACCACCAGAGGGGTCTGTCCACACCGCAGACGGCTCGCGTCCGGCACCAGCCCCCCGCCCTGTGTGTCCCAGGCTGGAGGAGGGGCTGGGTCCCCACAAGGCCCCCTGGCCCCTCCATCCTTTTCCAGGGGGCTCAGTTTGGTCCTCTGTGCAGCTGACCCCCCTCCCCAGACCCCAGCCCAGCTTTGGGGCCCAGACGTGAAGCCCGGGCAGCGCCGCTTCCTAGAATCCGCCCAAGCTCGCTACCTGTCAGAAGACGGTTCTAAGGGTCATTGGGTCCAACGGCGTGGCGGTTAGAGGCACTGAGCGTGCACGTGTGTGCGTGTGCGTGTGCGTGTGCGTGTGCGTGTGCGTGAGAGAGACTGGAGATTAAACCGGGGGCATCCTACCTCTGAGCTCCACCCGCAGCCCTTTTGCTTTTGAAACAGGGTCTCGCCGGGTTGCTGAGCGTCTTGCTATGTGGCTGAGGCTGTCCTCCAACCCGCGATCCTCCTGTCTCAGCCTCCCGGGTACGGGGATGACAAGCGTGTGCCGCCGTCTCTGGCTTAGAGCCCTGCTTTGGGGTCCTGGCTCTACCACTTGCCGCCCTGAGCCTCGACTTCCTCCCCTGTAAGATGGGTGGGTAACGAGGGTCCCCACCTTGCGAGGCTGTCAGGGCGGCCGCCGAGCTCGCCATACCCGGCGCAGCGTAATGCTGGAAATGTCAACGTAGTAATTAGTGTTCTTACTAATCAGGCGGGCACGTGTCCCTGGGGACTCCAGGAAGGGGACGCGGGCTGGGGTGGGGCGGTGACACGGCAGGAAGACTCAGGGCCAGGATACGGGGTGAGGGGACGAGCGTGCCAGCGCCTTCTCTGAAAGGGTTAAGAAAGAGGCGCCATTAGCCTGGAAAGCAAGTGCCGCCCAGGAAAATTAGGCAGCAGGCCTAATGAAAACCAGGCGGCGGGCCAAGGAGGAGCGAGGCCGTCCCGGCCCTCTCCTGCCTCTCCTTTGCTTTGCTCTGCGCCTGGGGTAGGGCGGGGCACCGCAGCAGGGGACCATGTTGAGGGGGGGAGGACCATGGCGTGGTGAGGAAGGACCACAGTGAGGAGAGGAGGACCATGGTGTGGGGAGGCCCATGGTGTGGAGAGGGAGCATCACAGTGAGAGGGAGGACCACGGTGAAGAGAGGGAGGACCACGGTGAAGAGAGGGAGGACCATGGTGTGGGGAGGGAGGACCATGGTGAAGAGAGGGAGGACCACGGTGAAGAGAGGGAGGACCACAGCGTGGGGAGGATCATGGCGTGGGGAGGGAGGACCATGGTGTGGTAAGGGAGGACCACGGTGTGGGGAGGATCATGGTGTGGGGAGGGAGAGTCATGGTGTGGCAACGGAGGACCATAGTGTGGGAAGGAAGGATCACGGTGAGGAGAGGGAGGACCATGTGAGGGGAGGGAGAATCATGGTGTGGGAAGGGAGGACTACAGTGAGAGGAGGGAGGACTATGGCGTGGAGAAGGAGGACCACGGTGAGGCGGCCTGGGACTTTGTGAGCTGGCCTACCAACTCTGGTCTTGGGGTGGGGCAGGTTTAGGGCCCACTGGGCTCCTAGGAAGTTCCAGCCCATCACTGTAGCCACAAGAAAAGCGGGGCTCAGGAGGCGGGGGCGCCTGACGCCGCCCAGCAAGCCGAAGGGACCGAGCCCTTCTCCAGTCCTTCGCAGGCCTGTCCTCTTCAGGCCGGGCAGCTCCGTGGCGGGGCTGCAGGTCTCAGGCCTTCCTCTCAACCGTGTGCCAAAGGGCGTCCCCAGCCAGGCACCCGAAGCGCTCCCTTCAGCTTGGGGCGCCCTTAAACGTCTATGTAAGTAGCCAGGCGTGGTGGCGCGCCTCCTTAATCCCAGGCTGAGAGGCTGAGACAAGAGGATCTCAGATTCGAGGCCAGCCTAGCAACTTAGTGACACCCTGTTTCCAAATAAAAAACTGGGGGCATAGCTCAGAGGTAGAACGCCCCTGGGCTCCATCCCTAGTACCACACACATTTTAAAAAGTCTAGGTGGGCCGGGCGTGGGGGCCACGCTTGTGATCCCCGCGCTTGGGAGGCGGAGACAGGAGGATCGCGCAGGTTCGAAGCCAGCCGCGCTGGCGTAAGAGACCCTGTTTCAAAAATATAAAATAGGTCTGGGAGTGTAGCCCGGAGGTAGAAGGGCTTCCAGGAACCCCAGTACCACCAAAAATAAAAATAAAAAATAAAAAATAAATAAAAAAGTCTAGGTGAGTCTGATCTATAATCGATTGGTGTGGCTTAAATAAAGGGTAATAATGGTCTGTCCTCTCAAATTTAAGAAAGAAATTGACAAATTGGAGTAACAGAGCCGGGGTGGTGGTGCAGGCCTGTAAGCCCAGTACTTGGGAGGCTGAGATGGGAGGATTGTAGGTTGGGGGCCAGACTCAGCAATTTAGGGAGACCCTCGTTAACGAATCGAGACTGTTTCAAAATTAAAAAAAAAAATTAAATAGGGCTAGCGGTGTAGCCCAAAGGTAGAATGACCCTGGTTCAACCCCAGCACCCTCCCTCCATAAGACAAATGATGTCAGGTTTATTCTATCCCTTGTTGCCCCTCCAATAGCAGTAACTGCCCGGGTGAGGCCCCAGCTAGAGCGGCCCAGAATTCAGTGGTCCACTCGGGACGTCAGGCCACCAGGGCAGGGATTTTTTGTTACTTTGTTCACTGCTATGACACCAGCACCAAGAACACATCTTGGCCAATAGTAGGTGCTCAATAAATAGGTATCAAATGAGTGAGCTTGTCTAAAAAGGCCCATCCAAAGAAGTGGGCTTCTGGTTCTGGTGGAAGGAGAAGGAGGCTTTTAATGGGCAGAGAGAAGAGACCAGCCATTGAGCCAGCAGAGGCAGCATATGCAAAGGCCCGGGGGCACGAAAGAACCCGGAGTACCAGGGGAGCTGAAAGGAAGAGAGTGCTGAGCGGGCTGTTCCTCTCCTTTCCAGCTACGCGGCCTTGGACAAGCTATCGGTCCTCCCGGAGCCTTGGTCTCCTGGTCTGTGAACCCGGATAATAAAAAAATCTCCCTCTCCAGGAGCTGAAGAACCCGGGGTCAATGCCCTGCTTCTGGAATATTCGGTGGCTCCGAGAATGCTAATAGTATTTGTTATTATTAATATCCCAGAGCTCTGTTTCTTCTCACACCGTGCCTGTGCTCCGTCCCCAGCCCGGGGGTGGGGGCCTCCTGCCCGGCCCCCGCTGAAGGTCAGACCTTGGCAGGTTATCTCGTTTTTCACTGGATTCTGTGAAGTCCCACGGGTCACACTCTACGGCTGAAAACTGTTGCTTTTTATAGTGCTTGCTGGTGCAAGGAATGCCTGCGGGGCCGTCCCGAGGAGGCCTGTCCCCGGCAGAGACGCCTCTGGGGGCGGGGGCCCCCTCCGTCACACCGGCCTGACACCCCAGCGTCAGAGGCCCTCCTCGGGCAGGGAGGCCGGTCAAGGAGGCAGAAGGGCCCTGGACGAGCGCCCGGCCCCAGGGTTCCGACTCTAGAAATGGATGGGCCGCCACCCCCGCCCGGCCTGTTTCTCTGTCCAGAAAGTAGGGGTCTCGCCTGCCTCTCGTGGTAGCAAAGTGTTGGGGGGCTTTGGAGAGAACAGGGCAGAGGGGCAGCAGGCCCCCTGGCCAGGCCCCCAGGATGGCAGGCAGGAGAGAAAAATGATAAAGGCAAACCAGGTAAAAACGCAGTGGGCAGCCGGGCGTGGTGGCCTGTAACCCCGGGTACTTGGGAGGCTGAGACCGGAGGATCGCAGGCTTGACGCCAGCCTCGGCAACTCCATGGACCTTCAGCAACTCTGTGAGACTCTGCTTCAAAATAATAAAAAAAAATAAGCCGGGCGTGGTGGCTTGTAATCCCTGTGCTTGGGAGGCGGAGACAGGAGGATCGCGCAGGTTCGAAGCCAGACGCGCTGGCTTAAGAGACCCTGTTTCCAAATAAAAAAGTATAAAAATAGGTCTGGGAGTATAGCCTGGAGGTAGAAAGGTTTCCAGGAACCCCAGTACCACCAAAAAATAAAATAAAATAATAAATAAAATAGGGCTGGGCGTGTAGCTTGGAGGTAGAATGCCCCTGGGTTCCATCCTCAGCACCACACATGCACAAAACCCACCTCAAACAACACAAAGCGCTGTGCAAGCCTCATTTATTTGCATGCAATATGTTTATATGTATGTATATATTTTGCGGGACTGGGGATGGAACCCAGGGGCATTCTACCTCCGAGCGACAACCCCAGCCCTATTTTCTATTCTTTATTTTGAAACCGGGTCTCACTGAGTTGCGGAGGGCCTCACTAAGTAGCTGAGGCTGTCCTGGAACCGCCATCCTCCGGTCTCAGCCTCCCGAATGCTGGGATGACAAGCGTGTGCCACCACGCCCGGCTTCATACACTGTTTTGAAGCTCGCGGTGAGGGGAGGGCGGGGTGTCCCCCAGCAGCACCCTCTCCACCTCCCCCACTTCGGTTAATCCGCATGCCAGCCTTGGGTCGGCGTAGCCATGGCTTACGGGCGGGGAAACTGAGGCCAGCACAGCGAACACAGGTGGCCTAAGGTCACCTGGCTTGGAGGTGGGCCGGCTGGGATTTCACCCAGGTCTGTCCCTCCCACGACAGCCCCAGCTGGCTCCAGCAGCAGGGACTCAGGCGTCCTCTGCGGGGAGGCCCCGGCCTGCTCCTGCGGGGTACCGGGGTGGAGGCCGGCTCTCTGTCGGCACCCTGTGCCGCCCAGAGCACTGCGAGGCTTGCTCAGCAAAACCCGGGCTGCACTTTGATTCTGCCCCGCCCTCTCCACCTGCCTCTGCTTCCCCCACTCTCCGCTTCATCTGGGTCCTATCAAGGCTGATAACACCAGCAGTAATAAACCCAGGTCCACTTTCTAACAGCTGATTGCCCCCACGCCCTGATCCAGTGATACACAAGCCCCTGTCCTGCACCCGGGGACCTCCGTGCAGCCACCGCGTCCCCACCCGGGGCCCCCCAACACGCTCACCACCCACACCTGCCGGCTCCCCGGCTCCCCTGGGGCCAGGATGCCGCCTCCCGCTCAGCAAGTGCCCCGCAGTGGTCTCCTTTGCTCTTAGACCTGCAAAATAAGCCTGAGGCCGACCTGCCCCCAGCCCCTCTCTCCTAGAAACAACCGCTGTTTATTGAGCACCTACTTTGTGTCCAGCGCGGTGGTCATTGTGACCCTGTTCTCCCTGTGTCGTGACTAATAGTTATCATGCATAATCGGTTACTATTTTTTCTGTGCGTATGTGAGGGGGGACTGGGCATTCGACCTCCGAGCTACACCCTCAGCCCTATTTTATTTTGAAACAGGGTCTCACTAGGCTGATGAGAGTCTCACTACTTGTTGATGGTGTCTTTGAACCCTGCGATCCTCCTTTCTCAGCCTCCCAAGTCCTGGGATTACAAGCCTGCGCCACCCTGCCCGGCTGGTTACTATTCTTAACCCCATTTTATTCAGAGATGAGACTGAGTCTTGGAGAGGCCAAGTCGTTTGCCCTGGGTCCCACAGCGGACGAGGGGAGGGACCCGGAGCCCTGGCTGCTGGGCTCAGGGTGGGGCCGCTGGAGCACTCTGACCCCGCCGCTTGGGGGGCACCTGCCATCCTGACATCACCGGGGCGGCTCTGCCACCAGGTGGGGGACCAATGACCCAGGACTGTCCCCCCAAGGTCCCAGGTGGCCGGCCTGAGAAGTGGGGGTTCCTGCTCTAGCCCCAGCCTGGGCCAGCTGCCAGGCTGAGCCTGGGGTGCCTGCACCCTGTGGGGACCTTTGTCCCTTTAATAGGCCCTCCTGGGTACAGGACGTCCCGGGTGGAGGGCGCATCTGGATGCCTGGGTAAGCCCTGCCCAGGGCACTCCCAGGTGCGGCGGGGGGCAGGGCACCTCGTCTCTGATGTCAGCCATGGTTCTCCTGTGGACGGCCACTGTGGTCCCAGATGGGCATGGTGGTGCACTCCTGCCATTCCAATACTTGAGGGACGGAGGCAGGAGGATCGAGGCCAGCCTCAGCAACTTAGCGAGACCCTGTTTAAAAAAAAAAAAAATAGCCAGGCGTGGTGGCGCACGCTTGTAACCCCAGCATCCGGGAGGCTGAGACCGGAGGATCGCAGTTAGTGGACAGCCTCAGCTACTTAGTGAGGCCCTCTGCAACTTAGTGAGACCCTGTTTCCAAATAAACAACAACAACAAAAAATAGGGCAGGGGGTGTAGCTCGGAGGTAGAATGCCCCTGGGTTCCATCTCCAGACCTGCAATAAGTAAATAAATAAATAAATAAATAAATAAATAAATAGCTGGGGATGTAGTACAGACACAGAATGCCTCTGGGTTTAATCCCCTGTACCAAAAAAACAAAACAAACAAGTAAACAAAATTGTATGTCCCCAGTGGTCCCTGGCCACACAGGACACAGAGGTCCTAGGTATGGTGGCGGCCGGGAGACAGCTGGCGTCCTTGCGTAGCAAGATTCACAGGCAGGGCGCTGGCCCTGGCTTGTGCGACCCGCTTACCCTGCACCTGATCACCTCCAGGTTCCCGTCCCCCCATCCCACCCCATCTCACTTAGAGGCAGCTTCCTCTTCCTCCAGGGTACAGCGCGCTTCCAGGCCCTGCTCACAGCTCCCTCCTTCCTGCCTGCTGTGGCCTCCTTCAGTTCCCTCCTGCTTGCCTGATGGAGCCCCTGTGCCCCGAATCCAGCACTGCGCTCTAACGGGGCGGGGCGGGGAGGATTAAGAAATCCTAACCCAGCCGGGCATGGTGGCACACGCCTGTAATCCCGGAACCTGGGAGGCAGAGACAGGAGAATCGCCGGGTCAAGGCCAGCCTCAGCAACTTAGCGAGGCCCTCTGCAACTTAGACCTTGTTTCAAAATAAAAAATAGCCAAGGATGGTGGCGCACGCTTGTATTCCCAGGACTTGGGGGGGGCTGAGACAGGAGGATGGCAAGTTCATGGCCAGCCTCGCAACTTGGTGAGATCCTGTTTCCAAATAAGAAATAAAATCGGTGGGGTGGAGCTCAGAGGTAGAATTCCCCTGGGTTCAATCCCCAGTGCCACACACACACACACACCAAAAAAATAAATAAATAAAATAAAATAAAAAGGGATGGAACTTGGAGGTAGATGACCCTGGATTCAATTCCCAGTACCATACACACAATATAATAATAATAATAATAATGATGATGATGATGATGATGATGATAATAATAATAATAATGATACATACATGTAAAACACCTTGTGGGTGCGGGAAAGATCGCTATCCTGCGTTCCGAGGCACCCGGGGTCCGGCCCCAGCTCACCAGCACTCCACGCTCTACCCTGGCAACAGGCTCATAGTAGGGGCTCAATCAAAGCTCCTAGAGGCTGTGTTGAGTGGCTGAGTGATCTCTGTGAGCCCGCTTCTTTTCCTCGCTTGACAGAGGGACCAGGCGGAGTCCGACCCTCAGGGAAAGTCAGAATCTCTGGGGACAAAGAAGAGGGGCAGGTGGCCAGTGCTGGGGAACCCCCGGGAAAGTGCCGCCTCACTCTGATGAGACTACAGAGGGTGGGGGCGGGGCAGGTGGTGGGGACCAGCCCCCATCCCCCGGAGGCTGCAGAGTCCCTGGGAACCCCACAGTCTGGGCTTTGGGTCTCAGCTTCTCGAACCCCTTGGGCTGCTTGTCTTCAGCCTAAGTGATGGGGTGCAGGGCCAGACAACCCGGGCCCCCAGCCTGCTGTGGGGGCTCCTGGGAGGGAGGGAGGGGGCAGCGGGCGGCCCTAGCTCAGGCCTCAGGCAAATGAGGCCGCAAGCGGTCTAGCAAGACTGGGGTGTAGGGAACAAACGGGCCAGAGAGGGGCTGCCCACGAAGTGCCCTCTGCAGGGCGGGGGCAGGTTCAACTGTGATGCAGCGTCTGCAGCCCACAGAGCCCCAGCCCTCAGAGACCTGCCAGCCTGCCGCCTGCCAGAGGGCCCCGGGTCCCAAAGTTATAATGTCATTACTCTGGCCGTAATGGCTGCCCTCAGCCAAGCACGCATTACCCGCCAGGCCGCAATTTCCTTCCTTCTTTCCATTCTTCCTCTCTCTCTCTCTCTCTCTCTCTCTCTCTCTCTCTCTCTCTTGGTGCTGGGGATAGAACCCAGGAGCTTTCTACCTTCGAGCTACACCCCCCAGCCCCATTTTTTATTCTTTATTTTGAAACAGGGTCTCACTGAGTTGCAAAGGGCCTCGCTAAGTAGCTGAGGCTGGCCTTGAACCGCGATCCTCCTGTCTCAGCCTCCCGAATGCTGGGATTCCAAGCGTGCGCCACCGCGCCCGGCCTACAGGCATCTCTTGATGCTACGAGGCCAATCCGGGTGGTGCTGGGGAAGAGTCAGACAGGCCTCAGTTGAATTCTAGCTCTGCCCCACTTTTCTTCCTCTTGCTCCAGAAGTGGGGGGACAGGGACAAGTGTGTTGCTGCGGGTTCACAGGTAAGGGGTGCATTTGGGGTACCGAGGGGGCCAGTGGTCTGACCTAGTGGTAGAGCACTTGCCTGGCATGTACGGGGCCCTGGGTTCAATAAGAGCACCTCAAAAATCAGCAAATAAGCCAGGCATGGTGGTGCACGCCTGTAATACCAGTATGTGGGAGGCTGAGACAGGAAGATCGCAGGTTCGAGGCCAGCTTCAGCAATTTCGAAATAAAAGAGGGCTGGGGTGTAGCTCAGAGGTAGAATGCCACTGGCTTCAACGTCCAGTTCCAAATGAATAAATAAGCAAATAAACACATAAACCAAGTGCCCGCAGCCCTTGCTTGGCTGTCTGGGTCTCTGCCCCGTGCCCAATTGCATGCCCGGCATGAGTCTCGGCAGGGGAGCTGAGTGCACCCGTGCCCTCCTGGGTGCGGGGGGCTGGCCGGGCAGGGCGTCATCAGGGCTCTGCCTTCTCCCGGCTGGGCCGAGGATGCTGGGCAGAGGGGCACCCTCCGCCAGGACCCCAAGAGCGCTGGTGTGGCAGACTCTGGAGAAAGGGGAGAAGGCTCCTCCTCCTCTCTGCCCTTCAGCCTCGTATAGGTGTTTACTGAGTAAGAAGAAAGGGAGCGGCACATTTATGTGGGTTTTTAAAAATTTATGTGCGTGACGGGTACTGGGGCTTGAACCCAGGGCTGTTTTACCTCTGAGCTACACCCCCAGCCCCTGTTTTCTTATTTTAATTTTTGTGATGCTGGGGTTGAATCCAAGGGGCATTATTCCTCCTCCTAATTTTCGTAATCCTCCTCCTCTTCCTTTTGCGGTACTGGGGATGGAACCCAGGGGCGCTGCACCTCTGAGCTACACTCCCAGCCCTAGTTTTTTAGGCTTTTTAATTTTTTTTTTTTTTTTTTTTTTTGGTGGTACTGGGGTTTCTAGAAGCCCTTCTACCTGCGGGCTATACTCCCAGACCTCTTTTTTATTTTTGGAAACAGGGTCTCTTAAGCTAGCGCTGCTGGCTTCGAACCTGCGCGATCCTCCTGTCTCCGCCTCCCAAGCGCGGGGGTGACAAGTGTGCCCACCACGCCCGGCTAGGCTTTTTTAATTTTTGAAACAAGCTCTCACTGAGTTGCTGAGCGGAGCTGTTAGCAAGGCTGTCAGCGAACCGCGATCCTCCGGTCTCAGCCTCCGGAAGGCCCAGATTACAAGCGTGCGCCACCACGCCCAGCTCTCCAAGAGCATTCTACTTCTGAGCTATACCCCCAGCCCTTTTTCTTCCTCTGTTTATTTTTGTCTAGAACTTGGGTCTTGCTAAGTTGCCAAGGGCCTCACTGACTTTCAGAGGCTGGCCTCAAATCTAGGACCTTCCTGTACCCGCCTCCCAAGTACTGGGATTACAGGTGTGTGCACTGCGCCCATTTCTGGAAAGACTCCAGGTCCCCGAGATGCCACATAGCGATTCCCTCTCCCACCTCCGCCCCCACCGTGGCCTGTCGGGCAGGCGAGCTCTCCGAGCCTCAACATCCCAGCTGCCGAATGGTGGCCAGCGTCTCCGCCACGGCTCGCAGGCTTCAGGAGCGTGTGGGGTGAGCACTGCGTTGGCTTTACCCAATAGCCCCCTCCCCACTCAGCCCCCAGCCTGAAGACCCCCTGGAGCACCTGGAGAAACTGAGGCCCCCAAGCTCCTGGGAGTGTTAGAGCTGAGAGCCTGCCCACAGTGGTGCAATACGGCCTTCCCTCCCCGCACGTGCCCCAAGGTACTGGACAGCAAACCAAGCCCCAGTCCAACGTTTCTCATTTTTGCCCTGAACAGTGCCATTTCTGGGCTGATTGTAAAGCAAATATTGCTGAAGGCAGGCCCCAGAGCCGAGCAGGCGGGGGACAGATCAGATACAGCTCTGGGGAGGGCCAGGGGCACTGCCACCCCCAGGCCCTGCCCCTGGGAGGAGCAGTAGGGTGTGGGTCTCAGGGAATCCCCACTCCAGAGAAGGGACCAAGACAGCAGTGCATGTCTGAAGGCCCAGGTACTTGGGTGGGAGGCCAGTCAACTTGGTGAGACGACCATCAGCAACTGAGTGGGACCCTGTCTCAAAATAAAATACAAAAAGGGCTGAGGTGTAGCTCAGTGGTAGAGCCCCCTGGGTTTAATGGAAGGAGGAAGGAAGGAAGGAAGGAAGGAAGGAAGGAAGGAAGGAAGGAAGGAAGGACCCAGGTCTGGCCACCTGTGGTGTCTCCCCTCTGGAGGCTGAGACAGGAGGATGGAGGTTCAAGGCCAGCTTGGCAACTTAGTGAAAGAGCCTGTTTCAAAATAAAAATAAGGAAGGCTGGAGATGTAGGGCTTGCCTGGCATGCAAGAGGCCCTGGGTTCAATCACCAGCTCTGTGAAGAAAGAAGGGAAGAGGAGGAGGAGGAGGAGAAGGAGGAGGAAGAGGAGAAGGAGGAGGAAAAGGAGGAAGAAGAGGAGAAGGAGGAGGAGGAAGAGGAGGAGGAGAAGTGGACCAGTTCCGCCCAATAGTGCTAGGTCTCCCCTCCATCCTCTGGGAAGCAACAGGAGGTCGCTGGACCAAGTGTCCCAGTTGTGCTGGGCTGGGCTGTAGGGTTTCCTAGTGGCATGGGGCTTTCAAGATGGTGACAGTCACTGCTGTTTATTGAGTGACAACTATGTGCCAGACACCGGGCCTACCGGGAACTGTGAGTCCCGTCTGACAGTCGACGCACAGGCCGTCAAATCCCTCTCAGTCCCAAAGCTCTAGGTTTCCATTACCATCTGCTCCACCTAGGAAATCGACCTTGGCCCGCCACAGATGGAAAAACCAAGGTCAAAAGGGCGCTGATCCTAAACTCCTGCCCCCTCTGCTGCCGGTTTAGGGGCTCCGGTCTGTCGGTATTGGGCGCCCTGGTTGCCTCTTGGCCCAGCCTTTGAAAGCACACCTTAGCTGGTTCTGGGGCTGTTTCTTTCTTGCCTGCAGAGCCCCCAAACTGGCCCTGAAAGGGAGCCTTTGTCTTCCCAGATCAAAGCAAATGGGGGTTTGCTCAGGATGAGGGTCAGTCCCAAACCCTAGCACCGCAGGCAGGTTCTGGACTTCCAGACCCTGCCCCAGGCTTCCCTCCGAGGCCTGGGCCCCTCCCCACCACCCCGCGCCTGGCTGGCACCTCGGCCTCCTCGCGGGAGGGCGCCGGCGCTCTGAGGGTCTGTCTGAGGTTTCCTCTAGCAGCCCGTGGCAGCGGGAAGAGCTCACTAATTAATTAGCGCTTAAGTACTTAGCATCCTCCTGCATCGTGTCAAACGAGGATTTGAGTCTTAATTCCCTGTGTAGGTAACGCGGGAAAGTGCAGAGAGAGGGGTCAGGACGGCCAGGAAAGGCTCCCTGGCCGGGTGCATGCTGAGAACGCAGGAGGGAGCCCCCACCTCCCTCGCCCAGGCTCCCCGGTAGGCGCTGCGAGCGTCACGAGGCCCCCAGCCCACTGCCTGCCCCCGCCGGCCTCAGGGAGTCATTTCCCCCTCCTGGGTTTTGATTCACAGGTTTGGAGACAGGGATGACAGGACCAGGCCACGGGACCGGGACAGAGGCTACTGGGTAGGAGTCCTGCCGGCGCGCCAGCACACAGTAGGACTCAATTAAGTAGGCACTGTGGCTTCTCAAAATATGACCTCTCTGGGCCATTGTTTGGGTACTGGGATGGAACCCAGGGGCATTCTACCTCCGAGCTACACCCCAGCCCCATTTTTTATTCTTTATTTTGAAGCAGGGTCTCACTGAGTTGCAAAGGGCCTCACTAAGTAGCTGAGGCTGTCCGCGAACCGCGATCCTCCTGTCTCAGCCTCCCGAATGCTGGTATTACACGCGTGCGCCACCACGCCCGGCTCCTGTTTTTTTTAATTTTTATTTGGAAACGGCCTTACTAAGTTGATGAGTCTTACTACTTGCTGAGTCTGTCCTCGAACCTGTGATCCTCCTGTTTCAGTCTTCCAAGTTCTAGAATTACAAATGTACACCGCCACACTCAAATTCATGTTTTTTTTGTTACGTTTTTTGGTACTGGTGATTGAACCCAGGGGCATTCTACCCCCAAGCTGTACCCCCAGTCCTACTTATTCTTTTTCTTTTTATTTTTTTGGTGGTACTGGGGATGGACCCCTTCTATACTCCCAGACCTATTTTATATTTTATTTGGAAACAGGGTCTCTTAAGCCAGTGCGGCTGGCTTCGAACCTGCGCGATCCTCCTGTCTCCGCCTCCCAAGTGCAGGGATTACAAGCATATGCCACCATACCTAGCTATTCTTTATTTTGAAACAGAGTCTCACTGAATTGCAGAGTCCTACTAGGTTGCTGAGGCTAGCTGTGAACCTGTGATCTTCTGGTCTCAGCCTCCCAAGTACTGGGATTACAAGTATGTACCACCATACCTGGCTATTGTTTTATTTTGAAACAGAATCTCTCTAAGTAGCTGAGGCTGTCCTTGAACCGCGATCCTCCTGTCTCAGCCTCCCAAGTCCTGGTATTATAGTCATGTGTCCCCATGCCCAGGTTGGTCTGTTTTTATTTATTCAACAAACACACGTGGATGGTTTACTTTGTATCCGCTGGGTGCAGGCCCAGGTGCTGGGGGCATAGGTTGAATGGGTCCTCTGAGCTCCCGGAGCCCTGGTCGTAACCATAGCAAAACGCAGGTAGCGCAGGCTCTGCCCGTAGGGAGGCCGAGTGAGACGCATTGGCCCTGAGCCCGGGTCTCCACCCTGAGCCCCACTAATTAGTGCTGGAGGGAGGAGAGTGAGCAGTGGCCCCAGGGACAGTGGGCTGGGGCAGGAAGGTGCCTTCCCCAGCCCAGCATGGCTCACAGCGCCCGCCTGGCCAGGTGAGCCCTTCCCATGGCTGCAGCCCCGGGCCAGGCTCTGGGCAGAGCGGCCGGAACCACTTAGGGGTTCCCTCTCAGTGCGACTCAGGGACCTGGCTGAGCGTCTGGGTGGGAGGAGGACGTGGGTAGGGAGCCCCCGGCAGGCGGCGGAATCTGACCCTTCTGTCTAGCGCTTTGGCTTGCGGGTTCTCCCTCGGCGTCAGCAAGACCCTCCACCCACCCAGGGCCCTGCGGTGGGTGGCTCTCCCTGTTGCCACCTCGGTGGGGTCTGTAGTGTTGCACTCCTGCGATGCCGGGCCCTGGGGGGTCTGCTGAGCCCCATTGGGTGCCAGGGTCCCACTCAGAGCGGAGGGAAAGGCCCCTGACCACAGCAGGCAAGTCAACTCCAGCCAGGTGTGATGGTGCACGCCTGTAATCCCAGCACTTGGGAGGCAGAGGCAGGAGGATCGCAGGTTCGAGGCCAGTCTCAGCAACTTGGTGAGGCCTTCCCAACTTAGTTAAATCCTGTTTCAAAATTTAAAAAAAAAAAAAAAAAGAAGAAGAGGCCGGGCATGGCGGCGCACGCTTGTAATCCTAACACTTGGGAGTCTGAGACAGGAGGATCTGGGTTCATAGTCAGCCTCACCTACTTAGTGAGGCTCTCTGAAACTTAGTGAGATCCTGTTTCAAAAATAAAGAATAAAAAAATCGGGCTGGGAGTGTAGCTCGGAGGTAGAACGGCCCTGGGTTCCATCCCCAGTACCGCTAAATAAATAAATAAATAATAAAGTAGGGCTGGGGGTATAGCTTAGAGGTAGAACACCCCTGAGTTCAATCCCTAGTAACTAACACACACACACACACACACACACACACACACACACACACACACACCCAAAGTTGTCATCCAGGGAGGGGGTCTGGGGCAGGGGTGAGGCAGGGGGGCAGAGGGCAGGGCCTCGGGGTGGAAGAAGGTGCTAGACACGGATTCTGAGGTTCTTAGAGTGGCCACCTGCCTCTGCTGTGTGACGGGAAGGAAGCCGCACGCCCTCTCTGAGCTTCGACCTTCTCCGTGAGACGCGGACGGCAAACGCGCAGCCAATTGTCAACATGCCGTGGAACTTCGTGGGCGCGTTACTCGTTTCAAATCGGCCAAACTTAACTCAGGAGAGCCTGTTTCTAAATAAAGAATAAAAAACAGGGCTGGGGTGGAGCTCGGAGGTAGAATGCCCCTGGGTTCCATCCCCAGACCCACAATCAATCAATCAATCAATCAATGAATAAATTCAATTGGCCAAACTGGCCCATTTTTCTACAGAAGCCTTCGCTTGCAGTATTATACATTTCTTATAGGCAGAGACTCAGATTCAACCCTGTACCCGCTAGGGTCAGCACTACATTCTACCCATACTAAAAACACAGGCTATTATGCAGCACCTACTGTGTGCCAGGCACGTGCTGAGCACTGGGCTCTGCCACTGAGCTAACCCCCAGCCCTAGTTTTATTCTTTATCTTGAAACAGGGTCTCACTGAGTTGCAAGGGCCTCACTAAGTAGCTGAGGCTGTCCGCGAACAGCCATCCTCCGGTCTCAGCCTCCCGAATGCTGGGATTACACACGTGCGCCACCACGCCCGGCTGCATTAATTCTTTACACAACTTTATATAACAGGCCCCCCAAATGGACACTCTTTTTTCTTATAGTGGGACTGGGGGTTAACCCAGGAGCATTCTATACCCCCAGCCCTGTTTTATCTTTTTTATTTTGAAACAGGGTTTAACTAAGTTGCAGAGGGCCTCATTAAGACACTGAGACCGGCCAAGAACCTGCAATCCTCCTGTCTCAGCCTCCCAAATCCTGGGATTATAAGTGTGTACCACCACGCCCGGCTAAGATGGACACTCTTGCTCCCTCACAGACAACAGCTCAAAGGTGCAGGCTGGCCGAGTCCTGGCCGAAGCTCTCCTAGATGGTCAGCGGTGGAGGTGGGATTCTGTTGTACTTGACACTCTAAGTGTTTGTTGAGTGAATAAACAAACTCAGGAATTCACAGTGCAGGCATGTCATTGGCTAGGGGAGGGCGAGGAGGCCGTAAATCGGGATTACACAATCTTGAGCTGTTATTGGTTATTGCACAGAATTCTAGGAGTTTAAGAGAGATGGAAAATACAAACCTATCCCAGAAAGGAAGAAGGTGATTCTGCAGATAACTCAGGCATCGGCCAGCACCTTCCCCCGCCTGCAGGACCCTGGGTAGGAGCTGGGACATGCTCTCGGATGGGCCAGGCCCCTCTGGTGACGGGGGTGGGGGCTAGGCTTGAAGCACGAGGGCAGCCAGGGGCGACACATCTCAGGCAGGCTGGGGACTTAAAACATCTCTCTCTGATCCCCCTTCTGTGTCTGTCTGTCTGTCTGTCTGTCTCTTTTGCCGTACTGGGATTGAACCCAGGGGCATTCTACCTCTGAGCTCCACCCCCTGCCCTATTTTTATTCTTTATTTCGTAACAGGGTCTCACCGAGTTGCAGTGGGCCTCGCTAACTAGCCGAGGCCGCGAACCGCGATCCTCCCATCTCAGCCTCCCAGATGCTGGGATTACAAGCGTGCGCCGCCACGCCCGGCTCTTCTGTGTCTCTTTCTTTGCAAGTAAAGAGCTTAGGATGAGGGTGTTGGCTCACCATACCAACGGACTTACCCATTCAGACCCAGAGCCTAAAAGAAATTAGATGCTGTGGGCCGGGCCGGGTGTCCAGGCTGTCCACCCTCAGGCTGCTGCGCTTGACAAAAGGGAAACTGAGGCAGAGGCCATCACTCTGCCCAAGGCCGAGCTGCAGGTGAATGGCAGAGCTGGAACTCAGCCCCGGGGCGTGTGATGGCTCCTCTCTGGAGATTTCCCACGGGCAAGGCGGGCCAGCGCAGGGGCGAACTCCGGCCTCGAGGCTGCCGGGAGGAGGGGGCTGCCACACGGAGGCCCCTGGGAGGCCCGCCTGGCTCCCAGCGAGCAAGACTCCTGGATTACCTCTCCCAGGTTCCTGGCAATGTCCCCGTGAGAGCCAGCTCGCATATTTTAAGAAAAAAAAAATCATTAAAGAAGTTAGGACTACGGAGAGGCCGTAAACGTAAAATATTGGTAGTTCGACAGCGGATCCCCACCATCGCAAGCAGAGTTCACCGACGAGCCAGAGCCCTGTCCAAGAAATTAATCACAGCGTTCTCCCTAGATGGCTCCCGGGATGTCTGCTCAGAGTTTTGGCCTGCCCACCTAGCTCGGGCCCGGCTAAGATGACGGCTGCATCCAGCCGGGACGGGAGAGGGTGGTGCACCCACTTCCGGAAAGGGGTTCAGTGAGACCTAACTTTCCAGAGGGCGTCCCAGTCTCCCCGCCCCTGCGCTGCTAGCGGTGACATTCTGGAGAAGAAAGCCGTGTCCCCTGGTACCTGTTAGGCACTTGGGGGATGCTCCTTGACAATAGGGTCAGATAAATGGTTTGGAAGCTGGGCATTGTGGTACACACCCGTAATCTCAGTACTTGGGAGGCTGAGACAGGAGGATTGCAGGTTTGAGGTCGGCCTCAGTGATTTAGCGAGATTCTCAGCAACCTAGAAAGAGCCTGTTTCTATGTAAAAAGGACTCGGGGTCTAGCTCAGAGGTAGAATGGCCCTGGGTTCAGTCCCCAGTACCAAAAAATAAAATAAAATAAAATAAAATAAAATAAAATAAAATAAATGGTTTGGGACTTAGAATTGACACCTGCTTGTCCCTTGGTAGGACAGGGCGGCACCACCCAGCTGGTCTTTCGTCCTAGCACCTCCTTCTTTCTGGGAGTTATGACGAGGGGCTTTAAAGTGTCGGGAAGCCGGGCGCGGTGGCGCACGCTTGTCATCCCAGCACTAGGGAGGCTGAGACCGGAGGATCACAGTTCGCGGACAGCCTCAGCTACTTAGCGAGGCCCTCGGCAACTCAGTGAGACCCTGTTTCCAAATAAACAATAAAAAATAGGGCAGGGGGTGTAGCTCGGAGATAGAATGCCCCTGGGTTCCATCCCCGGCACCTCAAAAAGAATAAAGTACTGGGGACCCCCACCTGCCCGGATCAGGCCCGACTGAGGTGCGGCTGGGGCCGGGAGCTGGCCCCGCGGAGGAGCGAAGGCTGGGCGGAGGGTCTCCGAGGCCCACCCCAGCCCCCACCCACGTCCAGGGTGACTTCCAGCCGACCACCTGACCCTCCCCACTCTCCCCAGCTGGAGACAGAGAGGGTGACATTGAGCGCCAGCTCTGGGGCGTCCGAAGGGTTAACTAATTAATGGTCGGAAAGTGCTTTGAAAAAATAAAGTGCCGGATAATGGGAAGGGCAATTATGTTGGGAGAAACTCCTAATTTGGCTGGGATTGATGTTAATGATAAAGTATCTGAAACATGTAGCAAGCAAGCGTGATTGTATTTTATATGACAGAGGGGAGAGAGGGGGGGGGGGAGGGACACCCTCGCAGGGGACACGCAGAGCCGTTAATTCAGTTAAAGAAAGTGAAAAATAAAGAGAATGTGGGCGCCTCGGTCACGCTGTACGACTGGACTCCGCACAGCACTTTGGAATTGGACCAGATCCTTCTCCTTCCTTCCTTCCTTCCTTCCTTCCTTCCTTCCTTCCTTCCTTCCACTAGGGATTGAACTCAGGGGCATTCTACCTCTGAGCTACATCCCAGCCCTATTTTATTTTTCATTTTGACGCAGAATCTTGCTAGGTTGCTGACAGTCTCACTAAATTGCCGAGGCTGTCCTCGAACCCGCTATCCTCCTGTCTCAGCCTCCCAAGTCCTGGGGTTACGGGAGTGGGCCACCACGCCCGGCCCCTTGGACTCTCACTTCTCTGTTTGGGGTGGAAAGAACCCGGGAGCGCCGGTCCTGTGGCTCTGAGCCGCAGGGGAGGCAGAGCCGGGAGGCCCAGGGTGTCTTCCCAGGTGCTCTCAGGAAGGGGCTGGGGTCTCCGGGAGAAGTCCGTGGTGAGGACACCCCACCCCATCCCACCACAGCGGGACAAAGGCGTTGGAAGAGCCGGAGGGAGAGCCGGAGAGCGGGAGGGGAGGAAGGCAGAGGAGGCCATATAGGAGGCCGACACTTCCTGAGCACCCTGCTTGTTAGGCCCGTCAGGATCCCATTTAACCCTCTTGGCACGGCTGCGAGGCTGGGCACCATTTTCACCTCTATCTTCCCGAGGAAACACATGGAAGATCAGAGAGGGGAAGCGACATGGCCAAGGCCACACAGCACGCAGGCTGCCTGACCCTGGGAGCGGGACTCCACAGGAGCGACTTTGGGCCTTCACTGAGGTCCCGGGGTTCACCTCTCTGCTCCCTTGAGAGGAGGCGGGGCAGGGCCGGGACGCCTGCGCCGCCCAGGATGGCGGGCTGCGGCCTGGGCCGGCGGGATGCTGGGGCCCTTGGCAGACTGTGAGCCATGGTTTGAGTCCCGAGAGGACAGCCGAGGTGGCCCCAAAGAAGAAGAGGAGCCTCTTTTCCAGAAGGTCTGTGAGGTCCCCACAGGTCCAGATTAGTATTCAGTATTTATAATATTTCCATAATGGTAAAACAAAAGAAAACAAGCAGACAGAATGCATTTTTAATCACCAATCATTTCTCTTTGTTTGTTGTGAATGAACGGCGAGGTGAAATAGTATTTCATAATCACCCCATTCGAATTTTCCTCCCCACAAAGCACCGGAGAAATCTCTAAATAAAATAAATAAACAAGCCAAGACCTTAAAATAAATTCCAGAGGGCAGAGTGCTACGTGTGGGTTATCCTAACTGCGGGAGGCAGGGGTGGGAGTGGGGAAGGGGAAGACAAAGGGCCGGGCCTCGTCCGCTACCTGCAGCCAGGGACCCCAGGCCTGCGGTCCCCAGGCCGGCAGGACGGCCACGGGCACGCTCAGGCCCGTGGGAGCGGCGCCGGGCTGGGGCAGGCTCTGGGCTCGCCCTTCCTTCCCTCCTTCCTCAAGGTTTTTTTGTGTGTGCGTGGTGCTGGGTATTCAGCCCAGGGTCATTCTACCTCCAAGCTACACCCCCGGCCCATTTTAGTTTTTATTTGGAAAGAGAATCTCGCTAAATTGTCGAGGCTGGCCTCGAACCTGTGATCCTCCTATCTCAGCCTCCCAAGTACTGGGATCACAGGCACATAGCACCGCTCCTGGCTTCTTCAAGAATCTTCTGGTGCTCATCCTCTCACAAAAAACCAGGGGAGTTCCTGCTCCCCAGCCCCTGGGGCTTCACATCCTCCCCCTCGGAGACGCCTCACCCAGGGGGTCCTCTCTGCAGAGCATCTGCTGCCTCTGAGCCAGTCCAACCCTCCTGATGAAAGAGGAAGAAACCACAGCGACCAGAAATGGAAGGGTCATGGCCAAGACGCCTAGAAACCTCGTGCGGGCTGGGCCTGGACTCCGGGGTGAAGCCCCATCACACTGGCCTTCGTCTACCTGCACACAGCCCCAGGTGTCTTTGAGAGCCCCAGGCGCCGCCTCATTGGCTCTTCCTGACGTCTGCTTTGTGAGCCTCAGTGTCACCAGACCCTCGGGTCCTAGCAAGGTGCCTGGCGCAGGGGGGACTCACTGAATGTCACTGAATACATGGGTGGGTGGTGGAAGTAAGGGCGGAGGATGAATGGGGAGGTGGTGGATGGGTCATTGGTAGATGGACAAAAGTTTGGATACATTAATGGATTATTGGATGGATGGGTGAAAGGTTGGACAGATGAAAGTATCGTTGGATGGTTGGAAGCATAGGTGGGTGGATGGGTGGATGGATGGATGCATGGGTGGGTGGATGGATGACGGGTGGGTGGATGGATGACGGGTGGGTGGATGGGCGGATGAATTGTTGGACGGGTGGGTGAATGGGTGGTGGGTAAGTGGATGGAGGGGTGGATAGATGAATGAATGGATAAATGGATGGATGGATGGATGGACAGACAGGTAGATGGATGGATGGATGGGTGGTAGATGGGTGGATGGGTGGTGGATGGGTGGATGGGTGGTAGATGGGTGGATGGATGGATGGATGGATGGATGGATGGATGGATGGATGGACAGGTAGATGGATGGATGGATGGACAGGTAGATGGATGGATGGATGGGTGGTAGATGGGTGGATGGGTGGTGGATGGGTGGATGGGTGGTAGATGGGTGGATGCGTAGTTGGGTGGGTGGTAGATGGAGGATAGATGGGTGGTGGGGTGGTGAGTGTATGGATGAGTAATGGATGGGTGAATGTTGGGTAGATTGATGGGTGGAGGGATGGATGGATGGATGGGTGGGTAGATGGATGGCTAGATGGATGACGGGTGGGTGAGTGTATGGATGAGTAATGGATGGGTGAATGTTGGGTAGATTGATGGGTGGAGGGATGGATGGATGGATGGGTGGGTAGATGGATGACGGGTGGGTGGATGGGCGGATGAATTGTTGGATGGGTGGGTGGATGGGTGGTGGGTAAGTGGATGGAGGGGTGGATAGATGAATGAATGGATAAATGGATGGATGGATGGATGGACAGGTAGATGGATGGATGGATGGGTGGTAGATGGGTGGATGGATGGATGGATGGACAGGTAGATGGATGGATGGGTGGTAGATGGGTGGATAGGTGGTAGATGGGTGGATGGATGGATGGATGGATGGACAGGTGGATGGATGGATGGATGGATGGATGGATGGATGGATGGTAGATGGGTGGATGGATGGATGGATGGATGGACAGGTAGATGGATGGATGGATGGGTGGTGGATGGGTGGATGGGTGGTAGATGGGTAGATGTATAGTTGGGTGGGTGGTAGATGGAGGATAGATGGGTGGTGGGGTGGTGAGTGTATGGATGAGTAATGGATGGGTGAATGTTGGGTAGATTGATGGATGGAGGGATGGATGGATGGGTGGATAGGAAGTTAAGGCTGATTTGGTCCTCTCAATGGCTAGACAGAGGACACTCACTATTTAGCCAATGCCAATAACAGTGGAGCCCTGTCAACATCTGGGGGTCTGGCACTCTGAAATTATGTCTTTAACTGCCCCTTGAAGGACCCTAAAAATTACTTGCTAGCCAAGCAGGCCTCTCCCAGGAAGAGTAAGGCAAAGGTCTCACAGGAGAGCCAGGTAGACCACCTCCTCCTTTTCAAGTAAAACATGCAGTGGTTAAAGAAAAACAAAAACAAAAACAAGAACCACTGGGGCCAGGCACGATGCTACACACCTGTAACCCCAGCGCCTGGGAGGCTGAGACCGGAGGATCACGGGTTCAAGACCAACTGGGTCTCAACAACTTAGTGAGACCCAGTTTCCAAATAAAAATAAAATAGGGCCAGGCATGGTAACACATGCTTGTAATCCCAGTACTTGGGAGGATGACACCGGAGGATCGCAGGTTCATGGCCAGCCTCATCAACTTTTCAAGTAAAAAATAAAATAATAAGCCAGGCATGGTGGCGCACGCTTGTAATCCCCACACTTGGAAGGCAGAGACAGGAGGATCGCACAGGTTCGAAGCCAGCCGTGCTGGCTTAAGAGACCCTGTTTCCAAATAAAAAGTATAAAATAGGTCTCGGAGTGTAGCCCGGAGGTAGAAAGGTTTCCAGGAACCCCAGTACCACCCAAACAAACAAACAAACAAATAAACAAACAAACAAACAAACAAATAAATAAATAAATAAAATAGGGCTGGAGGTATAGTTCCAAGGTAGAATGCCCCTGGGTTCAATCCCCAGCACCAAAAAATAAAAAATAAAAAATAATAAAATTAAATAAAACAGAGCTGGATGTATAACCTAGAAGTAGAATGCCCCTGAGTTCTATCCCCATCACCGGCCAGGGTCAGAGGACCCAGGCTCTGCTCGCTCCCGGCCACAGACTCACAGAATGATTTGGTGGGCGTGGGGCTGGCTCCCTCTGGGCCTCCCTGGAATTTCCCACTCTGAACTGTTCCAGTGTCCAGCTCTGCGGACAGCCCGGCCCGGGCCCAGGAGAGTGCCCCCTCCGGAGCTCTGGTTTGGTGATCCAGGCCACGCCGCTGTCCTTGGCCATCTTAGAGTCCAGGAGCAGTGCCGACCCTCGGCCCTTGACAAGCCTGCCTCGTCCCTGGAGGGGCCCGCAGAAAGCCCCGGAAGCCAGGCGGGGTGTTCTGGCCCAGCCGAGGCCCGCACTCCCTCCGAATCCTATTGAAAAAATAATAAAAAGGTAATTACTTGGTCATTACTGAACACTGGTTTGTCTTTTTTTTCTCTCTCTCTTTAAGCCCTGATCATAAATAACCAGCCCATTACCCTTCAGAGTGGACACGCACATCCAGACAGGACCTGCCCCGGGCTTCTCTGCGCCCTCCCCACCCCCATGCCCAGCACCGGCCACAGGTCCACGACAGGGACAGAGACCCTGCTCCTTCCTGCACACCCTCCGAGCGTCCCGGGAGATGCCGGAAATAACACCAACAACGGTTGGCACGTATGAGTTCAGGCTAAACGCTCCGCACGGATGACCTCAATGAATTCTGACCTGGCCACGAGGTGGATCCTGGTTTTGCTGCCATTTTACAGATAGGGACACTGAGGCTGAACGAGGGCTGTGGTCAGACTTGCAGTGTAGTAGCAGAGTGGGGATTTGAAGCCATGCGGCCAAATGCAGAAATCCATGCATCAGTAGGTTGATTATTAAGACACAGATGAAAAAGTCACACACAGCCGGGCGTGGCGGCGCACGCTTGTCATCCCCGCGCTTGGGAGGCGGAGACAGGAGGACCGCGCTGGTTCGGAATCAGCCTGGCTGGCTTAAGGGACCCTGTTTCCAAATTTAAAAAAAATAGGTCTGGGAGTGTAGCCTGGAGGTAGAAGGGTTTTCAGGAACCCCAGTACCACCCAATAAATAAATAAATAAATAAATAAATAAATAAATAAATAAATAAATAGAGCTGGGGTATAGCTTAGAGGGAGAATGTCCCGGGTTTCGATCCCAGTTTCAAAAAATAAAATAAAATGAAAGTCTTTCACACACACAGTCTAATGGGGGGCGCCGCCATCTGCTGTGACAGAGGAATCAGGGAACACAGATGGGGACATGCACCCGGCCTAGGCAGGGGCACATCAGGGGGGCTTCCTGGAGGAGGTGATCCCTCTGCGCGGGAGGCCTCCAGGGCAAAGGGGAGAGCCCGCCAGGCCTGCAGGAGGGAGCCGGGTGCTTCAGGACGCTGCTGTCGCCTGAGCAGGGGCTGAGCCAATGTGCGGGGAGCGGGTGTGGACGGGGAGAGCTGGCGAGGCAGGCAGGGCCTTCGTACACATCCGGGCCGGCTTGGCACAGCCGGGCCGTCCTCTTCACCCGACCTCAGCTACCTGGCACTCCTGCCCGTGGGACACAAGGCAGCTCATCAGCAAAACAACTATTTCCTGCCTCCCTGGCCGGCCCCGCCCTCCGTGAGCCCCGGTGCCCTGGGTGGCAGGCGGCACCCATGGAGCCCGTCAGGAAGAAACACAACCAGTTCCGGGGCCCCGGGGCAGGTTCCCTCGGGGCCACGCCAACCCCAGGCCGACCCACCCCCTGCCACAGAAGCAGGAGAGCCATGACCGGTCCACCCTGCCTCTGCGCTCAGGAAGTCTGTGCCCCTCTCTGCTGGGCACTGGTGGGAGGAGGGCGCAGGGGAGCACAAGGCCGGGCAGCATGGCTCTGCTGTGAGGAGAGGTGGGGCGGGAGGCCGGTCCCTCGACTTTTCTATCACTGGGTTGGCCTTGTTCAACAGGGCCCTGGTGCCAGGCTGCCCCACCCGGGCAGGCGTGGGAGGGGTTAAGGTGTTGGCCCGCAGATCTGTGGGTAAGAGGAGACAGCAGCAGCGGCCCTGCCCCTCACCTGGCTGCACCTCTGTGTTTGTATGCCTATGTCTCCCGACGGCCTGCCAGTGTGTAGACACAGCATGGCCATACCTGCCCTACGTGCCCCAAACCCTTCGTCCTCCTCCTCCTCCTCCTCCTCCTCCTCTTCTTCTCCTCCTCTTCCTCCTCTTCTCCTCCTCCTCCTCCTCCTTCTCTCCTCCTCCTCCTCCTCCTCCTCGCCTCCTCCTCCTCCTCCTCCTCTCCTCCTCCTCCTCCTCTTCCTCCTCTCCTCCTCCTCCTCCTCCTCCTCTTCTCCTCCTCCTCCTCCTCCCCTCCTCCTTCTCTTCTCCTCCTCCTCCTCCTCCCCTCCTCCTTCTCTTCTTCTGTGGTGCTGGGGATTGAACCCAGGGGCATTTTTTTTGTGTGTGGTACTGGGGTTCCTGGAAACCCTTCTACCTCCGGGCTACACTCCCAGACCTATTTTATATTTTTTAAACCGGGTCTCTTAAGCCAGCGCGGCTGGCTTCGAACCTGCGCGATCCTCCTGTTTCCGCCTCCCAAGCGCGGGGATTACAAGCGTGCGCCACCACGCCCGGCAAACCCAGGGGCATTCTACCTCTGAGCTAAGCTCCCAGTCTGATTTTTTATTCTTTTGTGTGTGTGTGTGTGGGTCTGGAGATGGAACCCAGGGGCATTCAACCTCCGAGCTACATCCCCTGCCCTAGTTTTTATTTTTTTATTTTGAAACAGGGTCTCACTAAGTTGCGGAGGGCTCAGCCTCCCAAATGCTGGGATTACAAGCATGCGCCACAACGCCTGGCTCCCAATTTCTTATTCCTTATTTGGAAACAGAGTCTCATTAAGTAACTGAGGCTGGCCACAAACCCGGATCTTCCTGTCTCAGCCTCCCAAATGCTGGGATCACAAGCGTACGCCATAACGCTCGGCATCTTTTTTAAAAGTAGATGAAGCCGGATGTGGTGGCACACGCTTGTAATCCCAGTATTTGGTAGGCTGAGACAGGAGGATTGCAGGTTCTCAGCCAACCTCGAGAAGCCTTCTGCAACTTAGTGAGGCCCTGTTTCAAAATGAAGAGAATAGGCCAGGCGCGGTGGCGCACGCTTGTAATCCCCGCGCTTGGGAGGCTGAGACAGGAGGATCGCACAGGTTCGAAGCCAGCCTCGGCTACTGAGTGAGGCTCTCAGCAACTTAGTGAGACCCTGTTTCCAAATAAAGTATAAAATAGGTCTGGGAGTATAGCCCAGAAGTAGAAGGCCCCTGGGTTCCACCCCTAGTATCACATACACACACACACACAAAGTAAAAAGATAAAAAATAGGGCTGGGGGTGTAGTTTGGAGGTTGAAGGCCCTTGGATTCAGTCCCCAGTACTGCAATGAATAAATGAATAAATAGATAAATAAATAAGGCTGGGGTGTAGCTCGGAGGTAGAATGCCCCCGGGGTCATTCCCACATCAGAAAGGACAGGTGATCAGAAAGGACAGGTGATCTGCAGGATGAGAGCTGCAAGGGCCATGGAGAAAGCGGAGGTCCTGGGACTGGGGAGTATTTCCTCAAAGGAAAATATTAGTCACCTGCGATTCCTCTCCTTATCAGGCAGAGGTAAACAGACATACCCCAAAAGTCAATTAATTAGAACCAACTGGAAAAGGGGAAGTTTGAGCCAGAGAGGACCCAGCCCGGCCCTCGCCGGAGCTGAGCGGGGCGCTCAGGCAGCGAGGGATGAAACCAGGTGGGTATGACTCCGGAGCTCAGAAAACAGGTCGTATTTATGGCACAGAAATCCCTGAGGCTTTTCTGTCGAGAGAGCTTTCTGGAAGGCGCAGGCTGACGGGAAGGAGGAAGAGGGGAGCTCTCCTCTGCTGAGGCAGACAGACAGACAGACAGACAGACAGACAGACAGACAGACAGAGCCTGCGCTCTCACCACCCGGCTGAGGGGGGCTCGGGCCGCCGACCCCCAGGCCAGGATGCCGTGAAGATGCCTGGCTCGCTCGCTGGCAGCTCCTGAGTCCCCCCGGCCCCGCGCGGCTGCGGGTCCCAGCAAGGCCACTCGAACCTTGAAACAGCCCCTGCTTGTGGCCAGCACGGTTCTAATAAGGATTCATTACTAGAATAATAGAATCTTTCACCCATTAAATTAGCAGGAGGAGAGAGAGAGAGAGAGAGAGAGAGAGAGAGAGAGAGAGAGAGAGAGAGGACGCCGAAGGTTGGGGTGCCGAGGGGGCGATGGCTTATTCTGAGGCTGCCCGCGGAAGGACAGATGAATTCCCCAGAGGGGGCAACAGTCTGGAGCTGGGTCTCCAAAGCTTTCAAACGTACGCACACCCTTCCGCTGGACATCTCCACTTTAAGGATCGTGCAGGATTATTTATGGACGAAGGTATTCATTAGAGTTACGTATAAAAATGAAAAGAATTAAAAACAAGTCCGGTGTCCAAAATGGACTTGTTTTTACTCGGATATTCCCTCTCTATGTTCCTTTTCTAAGTAAATTACGAGCCAACGCTACAATCCGGCCATTAAAAAAAAAATCATGTTGTAGAAGAATCTATTTAACGATGTGAGAAAATGTGTGCGCTACGGGCGACACGTGGCAGGCTGAGAGAGATCCAGTGTGCCCCGTGCGGTTCCGATTCTATACAGCAAAACCAAGAAAAGAACCAAAATGTGTGAAAACACCAACAGCGATTATCCGTGGGCGGTGGGGATTGCAGAGGACTGGAATTCGCTTCTTAGCCAGGGATGTAGAGCACACCTGTAATGCCAGGACTCAGGAGGCTGAAGCAGGAGGATCACAGGTTCAAGGCCAGCCTCAACAACTTAGTGAGACCCTATATTTGAAAAAAAAAAAAAAAAAAAAAAAGCTCAGAGATAGAATGCCCTAGAGTTCAATCCCCGGTTCCGCGCACACACACACAACATCGTCTTTCTGTTTATCTGTGTTTTCTGAATTTTCCACAAGTCCTGAGTGTGTACGGAGTTAGAAACAAATAATTATGCACTTTGCAGAAAGAATGAGCGCGCTTTGAGGTGGAAGGACGCGCAGAGCTTATCAACCTGAACAGGACTTGGGGAACCGAGCTGAGAGTTTGGGGACAAGCCCCTCTGCCAGCCTCCCTCCCCGGACACTCCCAAGAGCAACATTCCTTAAGTAAAACGAATGGACTCAGCTATTTTCTCTTTTTTAATTACAACTTGCCTAGTAATTACCATAATCACTTTTCCAGGCACAGCCACTAAGCATCTATTGACACCTTCGAAGACGCCAGCACCGCGCTAGGCACGGGTTGGGGGGCACAGGCCCCGCCCGGGAGGAACCTCGAGGCCAGAGCGTCCGGCCGAGGAGACGCAGCTTAAAAAGTTTCTTTGTCAACATTTTTTCTTTTTTTGGTACTAGGGACGGAACCCAGGGGCATTCTACCTCCGAGCTACACCCCCAGACCCATTTTTAATTCCTTATTTTGAAACAGGGTCTCACCGAGTTGCAGAGGGCCTCCAGCTGAGGCTGTCCGCGAACCGCGATCCTCCTGCCTCAGCCCCACAAATGCTAGGATTACAAGCGCGCGCCACCAAGCCCAGCTTTTTATTCTTTTTTTTTTTTTTTTTTTTTTTTTTTTTTTTTTTTTTTTTTTTTTGCAGGTCTGGGGATGGAACCCAGGGGCATTTGGCCTCCAGGCTACACCCCCTGCCCTATTTTTTATTCTTTTTATTTTGAAACTGGGTCTCACTGAGTTGCAGAGGGCCTCACTAAGTAGCTGAGGCTGTCCGCGAACCGCGATCCTCCAGGTCTCAGCCTCCCGAATGCTGGGATTACAAGCGTGCGCCACCACGCCCGGCTAGCTTTTTATTCTTTATTTTGAAACAAGGTCTCACTGAGTTGCAAGGGCCTCTCACTAAGTAGCTGAGGCTGGCCGAGAACCCGGATCCTCCTGCCTCGGCCTCCCAAATGCTGGGCTTGCCAGCGTGCGCCACCACGCCCGGCTACACTTTTTTTGTTTTGTTTTGTCAGAAGGAATTGAGTCCAGGGGCATTCTACCTCTGAGCTATACCCCCCAGCTCTATTTTATTTTATTTTATATTTTTTACTTTGAAACAGGGTCTCGCTAAGCTGCTGAGGCCGGCTTCGAACCTGTGACCCTCCTGTCCCGGCCTCCAGGCGCGCACCCCCACGCCCGGCTTGTCCACCCTTCTCGCTTGCTTACTGTGCAGCAAGGCGGAGGCTTGGTGCTGTGACTGTTGTCTTTTACAGGAGTGAAAAGAGATTGACAGTTAAAGGCAACTCCAACCCAGCGTGACTCACACTGGGATTCCATCTTTTTGTTTTGCAGATGGAATGGGGGGGGGGCTTCCTGCACGCTAGACAAGCGCTCCGCCCCTGAGGGACACCCCAGCCCTCTCTTTATAAATAAGGAGTAAAGGTAAAAATTCTCATTGCATTGTCTATGTCAGAGCATGAAAATTTGGTCATCTCCCCGGACAAGCAGCTGGTCCCCGGGCAGAGCGCCTGACTCAGTCTTGGAAAGGTTGTTCTCTGAGCCTCAGTCCCCTCACCTGGCCAGTGGGAATGTTCATCATCCTTACCTACTTCCTGCTCTTACCTGAGGCTAGCACAAGTGCCTGGCACATAGTAGTCACTCAGTAAATATGGCTATTGACGGACAGTCAGGTTTCATGTCTCATGACTGCAGAGCACTAGAAACAAAGAAACTGATCCCTGATTGCTTTCATCTTTCCTAATCACACCAAGTGAGACAAACTTAAATTTCTCTGTTCTAGCCGGGCGTGGTAGGTTGGGCACGCTTGTCATCCCCGCGCTCGGGAGGCGGAGACAGGAGGATCGCGCAGGTTCGAAGCCAGCCGCGCTGGCATAAGAGACCCTGTTTCCAAATTAAAAAAGTATAAAAAAAAAATAGGTCTGGGAGTGTAGCCCGGAAGTAGAAGGGTTTCCAGGAACCCCGGTACCACCAAAAATAAAAAATAAATTTAAAAAATGTCTTTGTTGTACAACCAATTCTTGAGAGCCTCCTGGGTGCCAGGCCTGGTGCCTGCTACTGGGCTTCGGGGATCAAGGCACAGGATTTGCCCTCAGAGGGGCGCAGGTGTGTGGGGAGGGGGTCTGCTCTGGAGACTCGGGTTCGGGACAAGCGCTTGGAGGCAGGTGGACGGCGGGGATGGTGCCTAGCGGACCCTCCCTCCTCTAACGCCTCTACAGTTTCCTCTGCTGGGGTACAGTTTTCCAGAACCATCCATTTCCCCCACCGTGGACCCAGCCAAATGCCAGGCAGCAAAAACCACCTGGCAATCCCACCTGGCAATCCCTGGGTTCTCTGGGTTCCTCCTCCTTCCCCAAAACACTGTCTTGGGACCTTTCTAGTTCTTCTCCTCCTACGGGGATTCGGAGGGCAAAGGCGTATCCGGTCTCTGCGCCCAACTCCCAGAGCGAGGGCCTACGTGTGCCAGGTACTGTGGGGGACACAGGACAAAGTCCTGCCACAGGAAGCTTCCTCCAAGAAAGAAATGTGGGACAGGCGAATAAACCAGCTCCTTTCAGACCCTCGAGCAGGGAAAAGTGATGAAGACCCGGGGCTGCTTCCGGGAGAAGGTGGCGCACGCTTGTAATCCAGCCATTCTGGAGTCTGAAGCCGGAGGATCACAGGTTCAAGGCCAGCCTGGGCAAGTTAGTGCCACTCTGTCTCAAAATTAAAAAATAAAGAGGGCTGGTGTTACTTAGTGGTAGAGTGTTTGCCTGGCATGAAGGAGGCCCTGAGTCCTATCTCCAGCACTGCCAAGGGAGAAAAAGTGTCCCCAAAGAGGTGAGAGGGGAGCAGAGACCTGAGCAGTGTGATTCTGAGCAAAGGGAACAATTAAAAAAAAAAAAAAGGCATTGCAGTCATGGAGAACTGCAGGTGCAAAGGGCCTGGGGCGGGGATAAGATTAGTATCTTTCCAGGGCAACAAGACAGTGTGTCAGAAACAATCTGACCTGACCTGAGCGGGGCGAGGTGGCGCACGCTTGTAATCCCAGTACTTGGGAGGCTGAGACAGGAGGATCACAGGTTCGCGGCCAGCCTCAGCTACGTAGTGAGGCCCTCTGCAACTTAGTGAGTCCCTGTTTCAAAAATAAAGAAGAAAAAAATAAGTCTGGGGTGTAGCTTGGAGGTAGAATGCCCCCGGGTTCAATCTCCAGTTGTCCCCCCAATTAAAAAAAAAAAAAGCAATCTGACGGAGGGCAGAGGGAGGTGAGGGCCAGAGCCAGCAAAGGCAGATCATGGAGGACCTACTGACCAGCTAGAGTTGGGACTTCATTTTAGAGCCAGGAAATGTTAAACTGAAGGAGACAGGGAGAGAGAGCACTTGGTCTTGGTCCTGTGTGAGGTGGGGTGGGTGGGGTAAGAACAGAGCAGGGGAGGCCCAGAGAGGAGGCGAGGCCCGTGAGGCCAGGGGCCTCCTGCAGAAGCAGAGCTCCCCCCTAGCCCCTTGTTTTGTTTTACACTGTTTCTTTTCTTTTCCTTTCTGTTTTTCTTTCCTTTTTTGGTACTGGGGCCTGAACCCAGGGGCATTCTACCTCCAAGCCAAACCCATAGCCCCACTTCCTATTTCATTTTCTCATTTTGAAACGGGATGTCGTTTAGTTGTTGAAGCTGGCCTCGAACCTGCGATCCTCCTGTCTCAGCCTCCCAAGCACTGGGACTGCCGGCCTGTGCCACCGTGCCCGGGTTCCTTTTTGATTTGGGGTCGGGAACAGAGAGGAGTTTTCCACTTCCATCTCCCCCATGCCTTCTCCCTGCTGTTCCCAGCCCCCCACTCCCAGTTGAGGCTCCCGCAGAGAGAAGGACTCGGGGTGCCGGGAGGTGAATTGCATCTGAATTCATGGAAAAAGGAATAAAAGGTTTAACAGAAGTTTAGTGGCGAGACATGATTATGACTGTTGGTGATACTGGGGAGAAAGTGGAAAAGAGTGGGGGGCCTTAGAGTGGGGAAGCAGGGGGCCTGATGTGGGATGGAAAGCCCTACCGCAGCCGGACCTCAGGGCCAGGGCCCCCACTACCGGCAGGGTCCTGGGGTCACTGGGGCTCAGGACCGGGGCCACAAGAGTGCGGGAGTTGGGGAAGGAAGGCCCGATGGCTGGAGGAAGGGGGGGAGGAGGAGTGGAGAAGCAGCGGGAGCACTGGCTGTCCCCAGAAGCGATGACAATTACTGGCAGGTATCGACCGCGTCTTGGCCCAAGCTCTTTTCCTGCATTAACTCACTTTAGCTTCTCAACAGTCCCGGGCAGCCGGTACTGAAACTGGCCCCATTTTACGGGTGGAGCCACTGAGGCTCACAGGAGTCAGTGCCCAAGCAAGGTCACACCCACCACTGAGTGACCCCAAGGCCCAAGCTCTTAACCACCACCGCGCGCCGCCCCAGCAGCGGGCTGAGCCCGACCCCAGACTGAGAAGACCTGCTTGGTCTCCACGGTGCCTCAGTTTCTCCTGTGGAACAGCAGGATTGGGCGGGAACTTCCGGGGCCGCGTGTTCTGCTAAATCACGAGCACAGGGGTGTTATGGGTGCGGGTGAGGCCCTGGGAGCGGAGGGTGCTCTGGGCGGTGAGGGCAGGGGGGGGCCCAGGTCCATGGGCCATGGGGTCTGCTGCGAGGGGGACGACCACGTGAACCTGACTGGCATCTGAATCCCAGTTCTGGCCTTCCCGTGGACAGTCCTAACTGGATCCCAGACCTTTCCGGGTAGTAAGGAGCTTGGGTTTGGAGCTGGTTTCTTTCCCAGCCAATCTGAAACCGCTGGGCATCGGAGGAGTATGGACACCTTCCTGCCCAAATCTAACGGCTCTAGAAGGGGACAGGGTGGCCCTGGACGCCACAGGGCCAGAGAGTCCGCACATTTGCCTCTGGACCGATTGACTCCAGGCAGGACACAGACGGCGGCCCAGCAGTGGTCTGTCGTGGACGATCCGATGCAGGTGCGGGGTCATTTCCCCAGCCGGGGGCTTTGCTGACGCCTGGTGGGGCAGCGGCCCCTGGCTCCCAGCCCCAGACGTTTCCTCTCCCTTTAATGCATCACAGCCAGCACGTCTCACAAGCCCTGGGCCATACTTTGAATTTTTATTCATTTATTCAACTAATCATCTATTTAGTTTACTATCACGATCAATGTCTCACTTTATCTCGGCATCTGGGTGTCCCCCTCTTCTCACGTCTCATGTCATTTCTGTCCCCGGCTGGGGTGGCCCGGCTGGGAAAGGCAGGGCCAGGGCTCCAGGGCTCCAGGAGGACGCTCCGGCCCAGGTTCCGCCCGGTGTGGCCACCTCAAACCAGCTGGGAGGTGCGGAGGGTGGGCATGGGGAGAAGGGGGCGCCCTTCAATGGGGCCTGAAAGCCCCCGGCACAAAGGCTGTGTCCGTGGGACGGGGGATTAACTCTCCCAAGGCGCTCCATCTTACTGCCTTGCTTATTTTCCTCCCAGATCCTTTCTGTCTCAGAAATAGTATTCGCTTTAATGTTCTTTATCTGCCCCCCTCCCGCGCCCCCGCCCCGTGTAGGGCTTATTTGCACGGCTTGCGCACATAAGGATTTATTTCGTGCACCCGAGACTGGATGAAGGAACCCCCTTGCAAAGAATAAGTGCGGAGAGTGGGAACACGGCGTTCCCGGGGTTTCGCCAATTCTAACATTTCAACTTGCAAAGAGCCGGGTCCTCGGTGGGAAAGTGGGCGCCCAACTCGGAACAGGTGAAAAGTGACGCCCCCCAGGTCTCCCCTCTGGGCCCAGCCTCCAGCCCCGGGCGGCGTTGCGGGCGCCTCGGGGTGCACGGGGGGGGGCGGCTCCCGGGCGGCATCTGGGGCGCTCGGCCGGCCGGCCCGGGGGGGGGGGGCGGGGGGGGGCCGGGCCGGGAGGGGCGGGTCTGGGGGCGCGAGGGCGGAGGGCGCCGGCCCGGGATCCGGCCCGGGTTTTGCAGGCCACCCGCCCGCCCGCCCGGCCGGGGAGAATTCCATAATCGCGGCGGGCGAGAGCGGAGACGGGGAGCGAAAAATCCGGGATCCGGCGGCCGGGGCGGCGCATGCGCGCCCGCGCGCTCCATCCCAAACACACACACATTTCCCCGGACTTGGAAAGTCACCCAAAGCCGCCCCAAGTGCAGGTAAGGGACCGGCGCCCGGCCGCCGCGGGCCTCCCGGGCGCCCCCCGCCGCGCCCCCGGCCGGGCCGGCCCCCACCCCGGCGCCGCCGCCTGCAGCCCGGGCGGGCGACGGGCACCGGGCAGCGGCGGCTGGCACCCACTCCGGCCCGCCGGGCAGGGGCGCGCGGCTGGCACCCACCCCGGTGCCGCCCTCTGCGGCCAGGGCATGCCCGCGCGGCCCGGGAGGCGGCCGGCCCCCGGGGTCAGCTCCTGCGGCCGGGGGGCGGCGGGCAGGGGCGGGGGGAGGTGCCAGGCGCGAGCGCAGGACTTCGCGAATAGGGTGGGGGCGCCCCGCGCCCGGGGCTCCCGGGGGGCAGGTGTTCGCCGATACCCGGGAGGCGTCCCTTCCCCGGCGCCCCCCACCAGCGGAGGGGGGTCGTGCGCGCCCCAGGGCAGAGGAGGAGGAGGCAGGGTGAGGGGCGCCCGGGGTGACTTTGCCAGACTTCGCCCTGGGGAAGGGGCGGGCGGGGTGCCCTCCCGCGCGCCGGGCGGGCGGGTGGGTGGGGGTCCCCCGCAGCCGGCTCCGGCGCCCCGACAGGGGGTCTGTGCGCTCCGGGCGGAGGTAGGCAGTGTTCGCCGGGGCGCAGGGTGCCGAGGGGTGCCCGGCTGGGCGAGCGGAGGCTTTTCCCGGGTGGGGAGAGGCGCCCCCGCTCCGCCGGCGCCCGGGAAGTTTATCTCGAGTGCGCGGCGGGGCTCCCCGCGGGTCCGGGGCGCGGAGCCGGCGGGCTCGGGAAAAGTTCCGGGAGTTGCGGCCGAGCGCGCGGGGAGAAGCCGCCCCGCGCGGGGGTCTCCCGGGGGCTCGGGCGGCCGAGCGGGGCTGGAGGGAGGGGCGCGGCCCCCGGGCTCCGCCTGCGGGTCGAGGCGCCCCGGACCCCGGGCGCGCGGCGGGCGGAGGCGCGGGGAGCAGGGCGGCCGCCTGCGGGGACGCGGGGCGGGAGGGCTCGCGGGGCCGGCTCGGCTGCCCCCCGCGGGCGGGCGGGCGGAGCGGGCGGGGGGCGGCGGGCCGGCGAGCCGTGCGCCCGGGCGGGCCGGCGGGCGGAGCGGCCGGTTTATTTTTACTCGGTGGCATTTGCAGAATGTGCAGCTGATGACCGTCGGTCGCCAGGAAGTTTTGCTTTCTGTTCTTTCTCTCCCTTCCCGCAGCCGGGGCGGCCGGGAGCCGGGCGGGGGGCGCAGGGGGCGCAGGGGGCGCAGGGGGCGCGGGTCTGTCCCGGCCGGGGCGCCCGGGCGAGGGAACAGGTGTACGCGCCGTCAATCACCGCGGGAGGACACTCGGGGCGCCGAGCGGGACCACGTATCAGCCCTTCCCAGGGTGGGCGCAGACGCCGCTCCCCGGCGCCCTGGACCCGGGTCGGGAGCCCGGAGCCGCCGCGCGGAGGGGGCCGCGCCGCGCCCCGCGCAAAGTTCCCGGACCCGCCTCGGCGCGGGGCGCGGGCGTGAGCTGCGGGCTCCTGCACCCCGCGAGCGGCGATCGCGCCCCCGGCCGGCCCGGAGCCCCCCAGGGCGCGGCCTCCCCGGCACCCTGGCTCTCGCGGGGACGGGGGCGGGCCGGCGCTGGCCAAAGTTGGCCAGCCGAGGGGGGCGCGCGAGGGGGCCGCCCGGGGCCGGCGCCGCGCACCCCGCGCACCCCACCTGCGGTCCTGCGCACCCCGCGCCCCGCGCGCCCCGCGCGCCGTCCTGCGCACCCCGCACCCCGCGCGCCGTCCTGCCGGGCGCCCCGGCCGGGCCAGCAGCTGCGGGGCGGGCGGCCCGGGCTGCGCTCCACGTGCCCGGAGGGGGCGCTGGGCCCACCCGCCCGAGCGCACGTCCCCGCGCCCCCCGCCGTCGCCCGCCCCGGGCTTGTGCCCACACCCCAAAGTTTGGCTTCTCCGGGCCGCGCCCTGGGGGCTCCCCGACCCTCTCCAGGACGCGGTGGGACTTCTGCCCTCCCGCCGCGGGTCCCTGCGCCCGGAAGCCCGCGGAGGGGAGGGACCCCCACCCCAGGGACCCCCACCCACCCCCAGCTGCTTAGCCACCTTAGAGGCGGTCGACGAGAGTTTATGGGGAATATTGTTGAACTTCAGTAATCAGGTTTCCAGCGATCTTATGCCTTCTGTTTAATTTATTAGACTAGTTATTTATTCTGTTGATGATAATCTGTTGCTGGTTTCTATGGAGATGTTAAACTGATCTCTTTCAGAAATCAAACTCCATATGCACTAAAACGTTTAAAGGGGCAGTGCTTCCCTCCCCCCCCCGCCCGTTTTTTGTTTTTTTTTTTTTTGTTTTTTAGACTTTGCACCTTGCTGAGACTTCTCCCTTCGAGTCTCCGAGCATTTTATTTCCTTCTTACGAAGGAGAGGAGCCGGAGACTCAGCGCTTTGTGGCGAGTACAGCTTATTACAAAGCAGAGGCTTTGATCCCCACGTTGCCCCATCATTCAAAACAGATCATTTCACCCCCACCCCCTCTTCCCCATCACAGAAGAGCAAAATTCTTTCAAGATCAAACAGTCCAATCTTAAAAAAAAAAAAAACTATTGTTTAAAAAAACAGGAAAGTCAGTTAAATATGAACCTCCCCTCTTTATATCTGCTCCCCTTGTGTGTAAAGGATTTTTTGAGTAAGAAAAACAAAACTCGATTCACTTTTACATACTTATTAATAGTTTATCTTGCCCCCCCTTTAATTTAAAAAGAAGTTCAAAGTTAAATTTCTCAGCCTGTGGGGGTTGAGGTATATTCGCTTCTCTTTTGAATCCTGACCATCTGTTTTTGGAGAATTAGCCTCTGGGAAGAGGGCGAAGGGGTTTCTACTCACAGTTAATGGACTGCTTTATGTATTTATTTGTTTGGGGGGAAAATACTCAAATATTTTAAGGTTCTTTCTTCATTTCATTTTAAGAATACCAAGTGGCCTCTGCCTGGTATGTGTGAGTATACCAACTTTTCCTTTTTTTCCCCTCAAACTCTTTCCTGCTCAGGTATTTTTCTATAGATTTGTGACTTTGGTGATGATGGGGGGGGGGGTTGTAGTGAATTAGGAAAGTATTGCAGAAAAAAAAAATTATCTTGGTTTTTGACACTCTGAAAAATTGCAAACCTACCCTGGCTCAGATATTTATCACGCTGACAGATCTGATGCAAAGAGATTGCATTTCCTAATGATCCTCCGGGACTAAGTTGTAGGTAAGACCATTTAATGCATTTTTAATATTAAAGTAAGGCCCAGGTTCCATTTTCTTGGAGGTGGGGGAATGGACGTCCTGTACAGAGCTGCTGCTCTCTGAGCAGATAGGGCTTTACTTCTTCAACTAGAGCCCCCCCCCCTCGGTTCCATTTCCTTTGGGGAGGGGTGAGCCATACGCGGGGCATTTGGCTTTCATAAATTATTTTATATCTGACTAGAAGTATCCAGTACTAAATAAGAGCACACTTAAAAAAAAAAAAACACCTGGAGACTCCACCCCTGCTGTAGGAAATAAAACAAGCAATTCTTGACCCCCCCCTTCTGCCACCCTGCTTCTCTTTTATATTTTTTATGGGGGGGGGGTGGTTGTTGCTTTTTAGCACAGAGGAGAGAGGAACCCTTCCTCTCTTTCCCTCTGTGCTGTATTTTAAATTTTTGTTTGATTTGGACGGCAAACAGAGCAGAGGCTTAGGAGTAAAAAGAGCACTGTGGCTTTAAACTCAGGAGTTTGCAGATTCTCCTTGTATCTTTCCCCTTTGCTAATTATTGTGTTGTTTTCAGAGCAAATATGTCATATCCATGGCGACCGGGCAGGTTTATTGTCTTTCTGAAGCAATAGCTCACATAAGTAATTAATGACTTTCTTTTTTTTTCCTCTGGCTTAGGTTAAACAGATCATTCAAGGAAAGTCATATCTCTTCTCTTGCTCCCTCTCTTTCTCCTCCTCCTCCTCTTCCTCCTCCTCCTCTTCTCTGTCTCTGTCTCTGTCTCTGTCTCTGTCTCTGTCTCTCTTTCTCTCTCCCTTTTTTTTTTTTTAGCTCAGTGACATAAGAACATGAGTTAGAACAAGAAAATACTTTAACCTAGAAGCCAGCCGCGCATCGTCCCCATCTCCTCTCCAGGCTCCAGTGTTAGCTTTCAGAGCCGGGAGCTGTCAGCCTGCCGCCCTCAGCAGGGCCGTCCACGCCTGGGCTGGCAGCCACTGCCTGGGCGCAGCGTGGAGACCGGGAGGGCTCTGTCCGCCTGGAGGGGAGGAACCCGGAGGAATTCCCTTTTGAGATTGGGGGAAGCACTCCAAAATGAGTATTTCTCCTGTATTTAGCAGAATTTAATTAAATTGTTTACAGGAAAGAATTAATGAGTCGGTAGTAATACGCTCCCCACCTTCTTCTCCCAGCCTAGTTAATTGGAAAGACAAAGTTTGTCTTTGGGATTCACCTCCAGCTCCGGCTTTCTCCGGCCTTTGTCTTAAGTGCTTTTTCCTGGAGACGTAGCTTTTGGAGTTCACTCTGCTTAATATTTCCAGAATTATGGTGGGGTCTGGGAGTTTGTTTTCCTTTTTCCTTTAGACCTCCAACTTGGAGTTGGTTTCTGGTGCCCAGGAATCAACAGCTGTGATGGTGGACCGTGACTTGAATTTTTTTTTTTTTTTTACTTTTTCTGTATTTGGGGGGGGCTTTTAGGAGATAAGATCATACAGACGGCATCTCTCTCTCTCTCTCGTATATGTAGTGACGGTATCACGGAAGATGGAGGTGATTTTTTTCTTCTTCTTTTTAATCACCTTTTATGTCCTGTCCTTTTTAAATGGACCTTTGCTAGCAAGAAGCCTTATGATGTCACCCTTTAACTTTAGAATCGTGCTACATTCCCGGCTAGGATTCCCAGCAGCTCCTCTGCCCTCCCTGTCTTGGATACACGAAGCACATCTATACTGTCCCCCTCCCTTTTAAAAATGTCACGTATGACCCAGGCTTTGCATGTGGCCTTCCTGGGGGGGGGGCGAGATAGGAAAAGACCTATGTGGTCCTCGGACACGATAAGAAGAATCTCTTCCCTGTAGCAGAACTAAATGAGAGAGACCGTGGGTTGGCGGGATGAAGGTTCAGGTGTTTGGTGGGCACTGACAATAAAAAATAAAAAGGAGAGAGATTTGTTTGGTGTCTGGTTTCTGAAGAGGAGACAGACGAGGCAAGTGTGTTGCTGAGGCTGCCGCTGGGTTGTAATTGAGCCCGTAACCTCTTGATGTCTATATCAGAAGAACAGACATGAGCGGAGGGAACGGAGGAGAGAGAGACAAGCCTGGTAGAGGAGGGAGATGGGGGGGAGAGAGTCACAGGGAGAGGGAGATAGATTTAATTTATGGACATTTTAAAAACCGTAATTTCATTAGGATCTGTTCTCCCCTTTCTCTGAAGGGCAGCCCGGCAGACCGATAAGGCCGGTCCCTCTGCCTGGGATGTGCGGTGGGCCTTGCTGGGCGCAGGCATCTGCGTCCCTGCCCGCTCTAGGGGGGTCTGTTTCCTCTCTGCGGCGGCGCTGTCTGCTGACTTCCTAATTTTCACATTAAAAAGCCCCAAATAGCCCAAAGTCAGGGGTGGCTTCTGCCACCCCCCGGTCTCCCCTCTGGGTGCCATGCTGTTTCTGCGAACGGGTCTGTCTCCTGGCCTGGGCAGTGGCATCTCTGTGTGACTTCCATCTGTCACCCGGCTGCCTGGGGTTCCAGCGACAAGGGGCCGCGGGGGGCCAGGGGTCACCCCCACTGGTCTCCCTTCAGGTTCACCAAGTTAAGTTGCCGTGGTCCTGAGGCCACTGCCGGGGGGGGGGCGAAGCCTGCTATAAATTAATCAGCCGCTCAAGAGCTACACGTTTAAGGAGGTTTAGCCTGTGAACTGGGTCCTTCTCCTGTTTCCAGTTTAAAGTCCGGCAGAGTGAGGGGAGGCCTGACCGTGAGAGGAGAAGGGGGAGTTGCTGGTTATTTATTATTATTATTATTATTATTATTATTATTACTAATTTTTAATCTCACACACACACACGAGAAGCGGGGAGCAGGCAGGAGAGAGGCGGCTGTGTGGACTAAAGGTCCTCGAGTGCCCTTGTCCCACGCTGGTGGGGTTTTTTTCCCCCCTTTTGGTCTGGATTTGTCCTGTGTGTCTTTGGTGGAGAAGACACGTAGAGAGGGGTGGGGGGGAGGAGAGAGAGAGAAGGGTAGAGAAGAGAGAGAGAGACAGAGAGAGAGACAGGGCCGCGCAGCTCCTTTGGACTCATTATCATTCTTAATAAGTCTTAAGGAATAGAGAGGAGCGTTGAGTGTAAATGCGGGGTAATCCTAACACTTCTCAAGGTGAGAGGAGTCTTGAGGACAGAAGGAAGGAGAGAGCGGGGAGGGGCGGGAGGGGGCCGGCGGGCCTGGGGGAGCAGAGGCCCAGCTAAACGTTTAGGAGGCTTAGGGGGCCTGGACACTGGGGTGGGGACCACCGAGATATCCCCCAGGGTGATGGACTGGCTGAGCTGACTCGTGGGGGATACCCAGCAGGGCGCTGTGCATGGGCGATGCCGCCAGCCCCGCCTCGTGTGGGCTGCGGGCAGGGACCACAGGCCTCTGCTTGCTCCTGGACTCGTGTCCCCAGCCCCCTGGCAAGGCCCAGGTGGGGGTGGCCCTGCTCCGGTCCTCGCCCTCACTGGCCCCTCGAGACCCCCACCCCCCACCCGCGGAGGCCTCTCTGGGAAGCTGGAGGGCCGTGGACGCTAGGTGGCTTATGGCTTAGAGGATCTGCAGGGTTCTCAAGGCTGCGGCTGCCTGCGCGGCTCCCTCTCTCCTCCCCGCTGGTGGGCTCACTGCGATGGCTCTGCCCGCTCGCTTAGTGGACAGGCAGGCAGGCAGGCGACTGGGCACCAGCCCAGGGGCATGGCCCAGCTCCCAGGCGAAGCAAGGCTGGGGCAGGGGCCCTTGCAGCAGGGACAACGGGAGGCCAGCCTGGGCTCTCGGCTCTGTCCGTGGCCGCGTGGGCCCGAGGTGCTGCCCGGCCCTTGCTGGGCCTCTGAGTTGTGTGTGTCCACTTTGGAATTCCTCTGAGAATCCTCTTAGTAAAAAAAAAAAAAAATCTTATGAGCATGAATATTGTTTATGGTTTGAGGGATTTCAGAGATCTTATAAACCCGGCCTAAGGACCCTCCATGGTCCCTTGAGAGCTGTGGAACTGTCGCACGGGTGGGGGCCTGCGGGTGGAGTGGGGCCACCACGCAGTTGCCCTCACGGGCAGAGGCGCACCTGCTCAGGTTGCTGCCCCGGGGGGGGGGGGGGACAAAGGCAGTCCCCCTTCGCTGACGGCCTCTAGGACGCCCAGGATGCTTGGGGAAGGCTCTTAGCCAAGGTCATGCTCCAACTGTGACTAGGTTATTTCTCCAGGGAGAGAGGTGGACATGGAGAACGGCCCCATTCCGATTTGACTTACCATAGTTAGTTGAAAATAAAACCAACTAAAAACAAAATAAGCGCGGAGTGCTTTAGGAAGGCAGCTTCTGGGGAGCTGGCCTCTGGTGTGTGGGAGTCTGAGGGGAGTTCAGTGACTGAGCCGGTGTGGAGCCCGCAGCGAGCAGGACGGGTTAATGGTGGGTGGATTCTGCTTTTCTCTGGTTTAAGAGCAGTAATGGCCAAATTGCCTGCCCTGCGTGTGCCTTGCTGACGAGATTTACCGAAAGGAAGATGCTGGCCTCCGGGTGGGTGAGCGTGTGTGTGTGTGTGTGTGTGTGTGTGTGTGTGTGTGTGTGAGCAAGCATGTGTGTAAATGAGAAGACGGGGTGGGGAAAGCGCTCTGCCGGGCTGGCACCCTTCCCCAGCACTAATTGCTGGCAAAGTACCCACGGGGGCCATGCCAGCGTCTCAGCTCCGCCCGCCCCCCTCACCCCGGGGAGCTCAGCTGTGCAGCTCCCTGTGGCAAGGCCATTTCCGGGCCCACTCGCCCCAGGGCTCTTTTGGGAATTTCAGGGAAACTGATCCTTGGAGGGACTGGATCCAGAGCCTGCAGCTCTGGCCAGGGGGTGGGGGGGTGGATGATGCCCAGGTGGTCCAGAGCTCCGCAGAAGTCTGTCCGCCCCTCTGCCGTTCCAAGCATCACGGCTCTGTGGCCACCTCGAGTCTCGAGAGACCAGGCAGCAGGGCCTGTGGTTCAGGTCTAGCTCCGTGGGCAATCGCTGTGTGGCCCTGGGCAAGTCATTTGATGTCGCTGGGCCTCTTCTCTCTTGTCAACAGCCTCCCCGACCCTACCACCCTCAAGGGCTGTCCTGACCATCCATCGGGCTGGTGGCTGTGAAAACCCTTTGAAAGCAGTTAAACGTAATGAAGAATTTATCATGGTCACGTTGGCACGTGCAGGATGTTCCCGGTGTCAGACGAGCTGGCTTTGTGACATAAGGAACCAGCTCAGAGCGGACCCCTGTGAATTCCATTCTGGAAGGGCCCGGCGTGGACAGTTGTGGTGCCACGATTTTTTTTTTTTTTTTTTTTTGGTAATAGGGATTGAGTCCAGGGGTGTTCCACCTCTGAGCTAGACCCCCCAGCCCTATTTTATTTTTTACTTTGAAACAGAGTCTCACTAAGTTGCTGAAGGTCTCACTAAATTGCCGTCTGGCCTTGAACCTTCCATCCTCCTGTCTCAGCCTCCCAAATACTGGGATCACAGGCCTGTGTGCCAGGGCTGGCATGGTTACATTTTTGTATCGGGTTTTGGGTTGGTCCTCTTATTATCAGGAGCTTGGGGCTGGGTTGGGGAGCTGCTTTACAGTGAGAGTGGGGGATCGCTTTCAAATTTTGGGGTGTGATTAGCTGTTTTAGCCTAGGGAGCCTGTGGGTGCATGAGTCTTAGTATATAGTGTTTACTTTGCATTCTGGAGCCAGTGAGCTGGGGTTAAGGTCAGGGGACCTCACACCAGTTACTTAATTGGCCCGTACGTCAGTTTCTCTCATCTGTAAAATGGGGAGCACTTACTCTGTATATATCTGGGGTGTGGGGTGATGTGATGTTGGCTAGAAATCCTAAATTCTCTGTTCCACTTCTCTGGCTGCCTTGGGGTGCTCCTGGGATTTGGGGTGATGTATCAGGAAGGACCGAGAAGAAAGACTGTGCCCATGTGTGGAGTCGGTCCGGAATTGGAACCAGGACCAGTTGCTCCTCTCTCCCGTCATGGCCAGACTGGGTGCTCCTGGGGCACAGCGGGGTGAGGGGGTCCTTCATGGCTGCTGTTTGGGACAGGAGGCGGGAGCGAGAGGAGACAGACCCCGGGACCTGGAGGACTGGCCCAGGTTCCTGTATGGCCTGGTTCTGCGTCTGGCATCCCAGAGTCCGCACTTTAGGGCCCCTTTGTGGCCGAGACGGGGTAGTGGAGAGGGTAAGGCTGTGGGGTTTCTCTCACCTGGGCAGGTTAATTCCCTAATCCTTGGTTTTCTAGTCTGTAAAGCGGGGTAGGGGCAGGAATTCCTGGCTCGTGGGGTGGCCGCGGGGTCAGATGAGAGGACGACCTTTGTCACCAGCGTTTGCTGAGGTTTGACCTTGAGCATCAAGTCACGGCCCACGCTGAGTCCCGTGAACAGCACATAGTAGGGCCCGCGGGCTCAGCCTAGCCGGGTCCCTGGGTGACCTAGGCTCACTTGGGACGCCCGTGCTCGGCCAAAGGGCGGATCCAGGCTGAGGATGACTGGTCCCCGAGCCTTGGTGTGGATGGAGCCCGGCTTGCCCCAGCCTCCAGCAGCTGCGGAGGGGGGGGGCACGCCCCGGGGGGAGGGGAGCCGGGCAGCACGACCCGAGCAGGCGAGGGCACGGGCTGTGAGCGGGGCACTGGAGGGGCGAGGGGCACTTATGAAGATGAGGTGTGTGAAACCCATCGGCCTCTCCCATTTCACTGTGCTATGCCAAAACACCCCGGTTCCTGTTTCACTATCTGAGATCTGGGAGCAGGTTAATTTCCATGACGAACTCCAGGCCACGTGCTTGGAGGATTTATCTAATTAAACGGATGCTTTTTGCTAAGAAGGAAAGAAAGGAAGAGTTGGAAGGAGGAGAGAAGGAAGGAAAGAAAGAAGGAAGGAAGGAGGAGAGAGAAGGAGGAAAGAAAAAGGCAGGCCAACATGCCGGTGGGGGAGATGGGGCCTTGCAGAAGGGCCATCCCCCTTCTTGTCTTTTTACCCTTACTTTACGTTTAAAATAGATCTTGGACGCTTGTAATCCCAGCATTCGGGAGGCTGGGACAGGAGGATGGAGGTTCGCGGACAGCCTCAGCTACTTAGCAAGGCCCTCTGCAACTCAGTGAGGCCCTGCTTCAAAAATAAAAGAATAAAAAATAGGGCAGGGCATTTAGCTTGGAGGTAGAATGCCCCAGGGTCCGACCCCAGTAACCACACACACACACACACACACACACACACACACACACACACACATCTTGGGCTGGGTGGGAATCCGGTAGCTGGAGGGTGTCGGATCGGTTCTGTCCAATTCTGTAGCCACTAGGCAATTAATTAATTAATTAATTAATTTTTGGTGGTACTGGGGTTCCTGGAAGCCCTTCTACCTCCGGGCTGCACTCCCAGACCTATTTTATATTTTTGAAACAGGGTCTCTTACGCCAGCACAGCTGGCTTCGAACATGTGCGATCCTCCTGTCTCTGCCTCCCAAGTGCGGGGATTACAAGCGTGCGCCACCACGCCCGGCTTGCCACTAGGCAATTTAAATGAGATAAAAGCCGAGGTTCAGACGCTCCTGGCCATGTGTGGCCGGTGCTGCTGTGTTGGGCCAGTCGGATGGGGAACGTTTCCCGGTTGGCAGAGGTTCTTCTGGGTAGCATCCCTCAGAGCTTCGTAGATGGAGGACCCCTCGGGGAGATGGAGATGGAGCCAGGGGCTGGCAGCAGGGACGCCCCCAGGTGTCTGCAAGGGCTCGGGACTTGGAACCCAGGCCTCCTGGTACAAGGCCACCTTCTCTCTATCCCAACACAGTTCAGGGTGGTCCATCTGGAGTTAGCTCAGGCGTTAGACACTTCTTTTTTGTGTGTGTGGTACTGGGGATGGAACCCAGGGGCCTTCTACCTCCGGGCTCCACCCCCAGCCCTGTTTCTTATTCTTTATTTTTGAAACAGGGTCTCACTGAGTTGCAGAGGGCCTCACTGAGTAGCTGAGGCTGTCCGCGAAGCGCGATTCTCCTGTCTCAGCCTTCCAAGTACTGGGATTACAAACATGCACCACCACGCCCAGCTGTCAGACATTTTCCTACTTAAGATCTTTTTGTTTTTGGTGCTGAGAATTGAACCTAGAGGCATTCTACCTCTGATCTATACCCTCGGCCCTTTTTTTTTTTTTTTTTTTTTGGTGGTACTGGGGTTCCTGGAAGCCCTTCTACCTCCGGGCTACACTCCCAGACCTATTTTATATTTCTTTTTTATTTGGAAACAGGGTCTCTTAAGCCAGCGCGGCTGGCTTTGAACCTGCGCGATCCTCCTGTCTCTGCCTCCCAAGCGCGGGGATGACAAGCGTGCGCCACCACGCCCGGCTTACCCTCAGCCCTTTTTAAAAATTAAAAAAAAAAAAATTGAAATAGAATCTCACTATGTGGCAAGCCGGGTGTGGTGCCACACACTTGTAATCCCAGCATTCGGGAGGCTGAGACAGAAGCGGACAGCCTCAGCTACTTAGCGAGGTCCTTTGTAACTCCATGAGACCCTGTTTCAAAATAAAGAATAAAAAATAGGGCTGGGGGTACAGCTCAGAGGTAGAATGCCCCTGGGTTCCATCCCCAGTACTACAATAAAAACAAAACCAAAAACAAAACAGAATCTCACTACGTGGCTGAGTCTTGCTAAGTAGCTGAGACTGGCCTTGAAGGGGCAATCCTCCTGTCTCAGCCTCCCAAGTACTGGGATTACAGGTGTGCACCACCACTCCCAGCTTCACTCAGGATCTTTGTGGCCTTGGGCAAGGGTCTTAACCCTCTGAGCCTGTGTAATTGGACCAATGGCAGCCAGAACCTGTGATCTTGTGATCACTAGCTGAAGGCCCCATGGTGAGTACTCGGTAGAATAAGGCACAATGAGAGCACAGGAAAACCAGGCCGCCATTGCGGCCATAAGCACTGCAGTTGCTGATACTGTTTTCACAAGGATTACGGAAGAGCTTGTGTGACTGCCGCGTTCTTAGGGGACACCCCCTGCCAAATGCGGAGATACCCATAATCCCCCACCCTTTCCCTAACCAGGGACAACCAGCCTCCCAAACCTTCTTTTCTGGGACTCTCATTTGGATTCCTTCTTTCCATCCCTCCTTTCTCTGGGCAGAAGGAAGGGAGGCCCTAGAATTAACTCAGGCCCTTCTACGTGAGAGTTAGAGCCCCTCTCAGTACACAGAGAAGTGTGCTCATGGCAGCTGGGCGTGGTGGCGCACACTTGTAATCCTAGCATTCTGGAGGCTGAGACAGGAGGATCGTGGTTCACGGACAGCCTCAGCTACTACTCAGGGAGACCCTTCGCAACTCAGCGAGACCCTGTTTCAAAATAAAGAATAAAGCCGGGCGTGGTGGCGCACGCTTGTAATCCCCGCGCTTGGGAGGCAGAGACAGGAGAATCGCGCAGGTTCGAAGCCAGCCGCGCGCGCTGGCTTATGAGACCTTGTTTCCAAATAAAAAAGTATGAAAAATAGGTCTGGGAGTGTAGCCCGGGGGTAGAAGGGCTTCCAGGTACCCCAGTACCACACACACACACACACACACAAAAAGAATAAAAAAATAGGGCTGGGGGTGTAGCTCAGAGGTAGAATGCCCCTGGGTTCCATCCCCAGTACCACCCACACACAAAAATAATAATAAAGAATAAAAAATAGGGCTAGGGTGTAGCTTGGAGGTAGAACACCCCTGGGTTCCATCCCTAGTATGGCAAAAAAAAAAAAAAAAAAGTATGCCCACGGGAGACTGAGATAGGAGGATTGCAGGTTCAAGACCAGCCTCAGCAACTTAGAGGGACTCTCATCAGCTTGGTGAGACCTTGGGGCTAAAAAAAAAAAAAAGAGGGTGCCCACATGCATACACAGACACATAGCGGGTATTAAAATCGGGGAGTGCAGATGTGGCCCTGGCAGGGCTTCGGGGCTGTTTCAGGCAGGTGGGGGCAGGGTGCGGGAGAGCCCGTGTTTATTCCCGGACATTGCCCAGTGCCTTGTGTGCTAATGTGGAGCGCAAAAGTCCCCGGCATTGTGCAGGCTCCTTCCCCCGTGAAAAGGCAGTTGAGTCAGTGAGTTCCGAGCGGATTGGAGCTGACAGTAAATGAGAATTTGGCAGCGGATAGAAAACAAGCCCCCCCCCCGCCTCCACCCCCTCCCACCATCCCCGCGCTCATCCGCGGTCCTCCCCAAACTCGCAGCGCTGGTTGGGTTTTTAGAGGGATTTTTGAAAAGAATTGTGATTTCTTTGCGTACGTGTCCTCGTCAGCAGCGAGGGTCGTGCCCTGGCCTGTCCCCCGCCCCCACCCCAGGGGCGGCTAGCCCCCTCTCCCAGCCCCTTGCCGCCTGGGTGGCTCCGCCAGCGATCCCGAGCCAGTTAAGGGCTGAACCAACTCTCCCCCAGCTGTACATTTCACTCTGCTCCTGAATGGGGCGATGTGCTGCGCTCAGCACGAATCGAGACTGTCTGCCCCGGTGACCCACGGGCCCCCACCCTGCTGGGCTCCACCAGCTTCCGCAGGACCCGCGGCCGGGTCCCGGGGCCTCCCGGGCAACCTGGGCAGCCCGCGCCTGTGCGGGGGGCCTTGTGCGGTGCCCTCCCACGGCCAGGATCCCACTGGACACCCAGTTAATTTGAAAAGGGATACCATTTTGAGCCAACAGCATTGCTGGTCTGCAAAGGTTTGCTTGCAGTTTTGAGGGTTCGGGTACGCCAGGGGCCTTGGTCCTGACCCCACACTTCTCCTCTGCGATGTAGCCAAGCCTGGGAATCAGTCACCAGATACATACTTAGATCAGGACCTGGCAGGTGGCCCCTCATCCCTGCACTTCTCCAAACATTCCCGAGAGCTCTAGGGGAACAGTGCTACCCTGCAGATGTCCCCCAGCTGGGCCCCGTGTTTGTTTATTTATCTGGCCACACTCTCTTCTGCTGACCTAAGCCCCCCTATTCCTTGAGGAGTAGGGGGAGAGGAGATAAGCTCTCATTTTGGCAGAATTAGAACCTGCTGCTTGGGGTGCACGCATCCCCCATGGCTGGGGAGCTGGGGGTGCCCGCCAGGGGCCCCTTGCTGGCCTAATGGAGTCTGCTCGCTTTAGGAGCTGGGTTGTGTGAGTGGTGGTGAAGTCCCGGGTTCCAGCCCTCAGTCCCTCACTGCTGAGGAGGATGGCTTGGACATCTCGCCGACTCTTCAGAGCCTCAGTTTCCTCGTTTGCAGATGAAGACTGATAACCGCGGCTATGTCATGGGGGTGCGGGTTGGGAGGATTAGACGGGGGAACGCTGGTAAGGAACTTGTCGTGTGGCCTTGCTCCTGGTGACGGGTAGCCGTCACTGCTGCGGTCCGTGTTCTCATCGCAGCCTCTGCATCCGTCGCTGGGAAGGCTGAGGGCTCAGGCCTGGGGCCCCAGGACCCAACGCCTGGCTGGAGCCCCACAGCCTATGGGCCGTGGCCACCAAAAGCCTACGAGGCACACTTGTCAAGCCAGCAAGGCAAACATGCCCGCCCAGGCCAGAGCTCTGAGGAAGCCGGGAAAGGCTTGCCGAGCCCTGGGCTGGGCCCTTGGACGCCCAGGGGGCAGTCCCGGTGCTGGCCTGACTGCCTGGCCTAGGGATGTCGCCATCTTGGATCTCCTTGGCTTCTCCTCAGCAGGCAGGCAGGCAGGCAGGCAGGTAGGCAGGCGGGAGTGTGGCCCTTGCCCTCCCCCATCGGCAGGTGGCCTTTGCAGCCTGGCACCTGTTCCTGGAGGGCGGCTGCCAGGTAGGCACAAACCCAGGAATCGCCGCTGAGTTGCCGCACGAGGCCCGGGTTGTGCCCGGAGTGGCTGACCCGGCCTGTCCCCCTAGAGGGGATCGGAGCTGGGGGCTGTTCTGCTGGCCCTGACCCCCACCCCGCCTCACCTCCAGGTGAGTCACAGGAGGGCTGGGGGCTGGCTCCTGGGGGAGCAGAGGTGCTGGTGGAAGGAGCCCAGAGGGGCAGGTGAAGGGTCGTGTTGAGCTCCCCAAGGGGCTGCCAGCAAGCTGAGTTGCTTTTACATTTTCATTTTATTACAAGAGGAAGGAAAGAGGCATTTACCGAGCGCCGACTCTGTGTCAGATCCTGTACCGAGACTCTGTGGGGTTGAAGGACACCGGGCAGGTAGTCCTGGGATTCCTGTTGTACCTGGGAGGAAACTGGGCTCTGAGAGGTTAAGTAACTACCCTGGGTCCACCCAGCTCATTTAAGGAGGCCCGGGGTTTGGGACACGGGTTTATCTGGACCTAAAGAGCAAGCTTTTCCCCCCGTGCACTTGAAAATACAGGACCATATTTTAAGCAGTTGTTTGAAAATAGATAAAAGGGAAAAAAATTAACCCATCTCTTACCTCTTATGATGCAACCTTGTTAAGTATTTAGCGTGTTTTCTATTTGATATTTTTCTCCCTTCGTGTATAGTTATATAATGTGTGTGTGTGTGTGTGTGTGTGTGTGTGTGTGTGTGTGTGTTACTGGGGATTAGACCCTAGGGGCATGCTACTTCCAAGGTACACCCCTAGTCTATTTTTTTTTTTTTTAATATATTTTGAAACAGAGTGTCACTAGGTTCTCAAAGTCTTGCTAAATTACTGAGCTTGGCCTCAAACCTGTGATCCCCCTGTGTCGGCCTCCCGTGTACTGAGATTACAGGCTTGTGCCACCGCGCCCGGCATATGATACATATTTTACACAACTATACTTGTAAGAGACTATGGTGTGGGTTGAGACCCCGGATGAGGCAGGAGGGTTTCCGGAGCAGAGACCCCAGAGCAGTGATTGCTTCTCAGCAAAATGGAAACCCGGGTTTGGCCCCGGGCCATTTTTTCAGTTGTGAGATCCCTGCAGTTGTGTCAGAGAAGCAAAAGGGTGAACGGACCGCCCGGACCCCCGCGCGCTCCCGGGTCGCCTTTGCCCAGTTAAGTGGTAGAGTTTTCCTTTTAACTCGCTTTCCTTCTTGCTCTTGACAAATGGGCATGTTTGTACCATTTTCCTGAATGACCTCGTCTCCTTGGGGTAATGGGAAAATGAAAGTCTCTGCTAAGTGCTTTGAGATATTCAGATATAAAAACGGAGAGCGGAGTGTTGTCATGGGCCTTTGGCTGCCAGGGAGCTTTATAGAGGGGAAGTGCTGTGCGTAGGGACTGAAGGTCAGCGGCGCAGGAGGGCCCTTGCTGGAACCCAAGTCCCTCTGGGCCTAAGGGCAGGGGTGTCTGCGGCCGGGCTGGGCATGGCCAAGGTCCAGCTGGAGGTCTCTGCCCCTCTCCAGGCCCATGCCCCCGGGCCAGGCCCCCTCGGCTTAGGGGGCCCGATGGCTCCAGCCAAGCGCCCCTGGCTTAGATCCTGTGGATGAATGATTCTCGGGGAGAGGTCCCCGCCTTTCCCTTCCTCGGCTCAGCCCAAGAATAATACGGTGGAATAAATACTGTCACCTCTCCAAATAATCAGCCCCCCCCCAGGTGATTTCGAAACATGCTAACATGGTGTTTGTGGTATGGGTGGAAATGTCCCCCGAAAGCCAAATGATAGAAACTGTAAAAATAGGAAACGCTGGTGGACCAAGCCCGAGAGAGAGAGAGAGAGAGAGAGAGAGAGAGAGAGAGAGAGAGGGTCTTCCTCTAAAATAAAAATTACAGGGGGAGGGCGGTGGGATAGGGTGATTTGTTTTTTTATTTCACAACATTTTATTTAAATCCCCCCTATGATTAAAAACCAACCAAGCCCCGAGTCGGCCCAGCGGGGAGCCCTGGCAAGGGTGGGGGGCGGGGCCGCGGGCGAGGGCGCCTGCACCCTCGGCCCCCCGCAGGCGCTGAGCTCACCGGCCCTGCCAGCCGCAGAAACCTATGAGCTCCCGAGAAACCGAGGCGTATCGGTGACTCAGAACTCCGTGTTGTGCTGTTCAACAATAGCTTTTGTCCTTTGCCCAAAACCCTAGGCCACTGTGTGGAAAAAAAAATTATAAAATTATGAGATAGTTTGTACTTTCCTTACCAGCCGGTGCCAGCTTTGGGCGCTTTATTTATTCAAGGTGGGGAGGCAGGGAAAGGCGGGGTGGGGGTGGGGAGACCGAAAGAAAAGAAAAACAAGGTAGAAGTCGGACAAGGCCCAAGAAAGGTTTGAGCCCCAGAAACAAACTTGCTTTTGTCTCATGGGTGGGGAAGGAAAAAATAAAGAAAAAAAAAAAAAACGCAGAAGGCCAGGGCGGACCAAATGGAACTGCCCTGGCGTCTCGTAGTGGGCTTCGCCCCGCTTCTCCTGGGGCTCACCTGGGGGTGGGCGGCCTCACCTGGGCCAGGGATGTAGGAAGAAAGGGCTGGAGCCCGAGGCCAGAGTGGGAGCCAGGAGGTCCTGTCGGGCCTGGCGTTCCGGAGCTCTCACTTCCGGCCGGGGTGGTAGGAGTCTCACCTCCTGGGCTCCCAGACTCTCTGCTGGTGGGATTCGGAATCCCACTTGGATCAGGGCGGGGAGGAGTTTGCCCTGAATCGTTTTGAACTTTCTGAGTAGTGTCCGCTGGAACATTTTAGGACCAAGAGCCCAGGATGAAGACGGAGGGAGGGGGTGCAGGGGGGTTAGGCGTGGGCGTGGGGGGTTGTGTGTGATGACGCGTGTGAGTGTGTGAATGACGGTGTGCGAGACGGTGCTTGTGTCTGAGACTGTGTATAAATGACGGAAGTGATTGTGGGTGTAAACGATTCTAGGTGATTGTAGAGGAGATTGTGTTATAGATGAGTATGTGGTTGTGAATAAGTGAGTGTGAGATTGTGTGTGATTGTGCAGGGGATTGTGAGCGCCTGTGTGTGTGAATGAGTGTGTGGCTATGTATAAGTGTGTGAGGTTGTGTGTGTAAATGGTTGCAAGTGATTATATAGTGGACCGCGTGGGGGATCGTGTCGTGTGTGTAAACAACTGTATGATTGTATGTGCACACGACTGTGTGCTGTGCTTGATATTGGTTGTGTATGAGATTGCGATTGGGTGTGTGAGTGTGTGTGTGTGTAAATGAGTGTGTGATTGTGTGTGCCAGTGACTGTGGCCGTGCAGGAGCTGGTGTGTGATCTCTCATGTTGTGTTGTAGAGCGTATGGGTGCGTGTGTGAGTGACGGTGTGTGGTTGTACTTGAGGTTGGGAGATGGTGTGTGACTCTTTAGTCTCTGATGCTTTTTCCCACTAGTGACAGCCAGGCAGAGTAGGCCTGGGGGGCTCTCGTCTATTCTCTCGCATCCCCTTGCCCCCTGCCCCTCTCTCCAAGCGTTCCTCTGGGAAGACCCGGTCCCGAGGGTGATGGATGGATGCTTCTTCCTTCCAAAATAGCCGGGTGGATTCTGCGCGAAGTCTTTGGCAGGGTTTGGGTTCCGGGCGACGTTGCAGAGGCCTGAGGTGTCCTCACCCAGGGGCAGATGGTCTGCCAAGGATGCTCTGCTGAGGATCCAGACCCCGTGGGCCACGCGTGGGGTTCAGGGACCACCCGGGGCTCGGGGACCACCCTGGCCCATGGAGAGCTCGCCTGGGCTTTAACTTGCCTTCGTGACCTTGCAGTCGTTGAGACCTTCCCAGGAAGAAGGCACCTAAGGGGTTCTTGTCCCTGTGGCACGGATATGGAGAAACTGAGGCCAGGAGAGGGAGGCTGCTTGGCCAGGGCCCTGCAGCCGGTCTTCGGCAGTTTTAGAGCCAGGACCTGGCCTTTTAGCTGCCTGGAAACAGTCATCTCCCCGATGGCCCGGGGCAAGGCTGACCACTTCCAGATGTGGAATCATACTTCCTAACGTTGACAGCAAGCAAACAGCCCGCCTGGGGGACCGGATATTGTGGCCGTGGCTGGGGTGTGACTGGTCCTCTGGTTTTAGGGACTATAGCTACTGAGGAAGGAGCCCTGGTGGGGGCACAGGTGAGGGGTGTCTAGCCCCACTTCCGCCACGGACGAGCGGCCATGTCTACATGGAGCTAGGGGCTGGGCCCAGTGCTTCCTTCATCCCTTCCCACTTGAGGATGACTGGAGCTTCCTCTCACCACCCCGAGTCCCCAGCTGTGCCATGCAGCAAGCCCTCTCTCCCACAACCTGTCAAACCAGAGATGCCAGTTTCCCCGGGGCCGCAGGAGCGCCCGCCCCTGTCTTGTACCAGGCAGAGCTTCTGCAGGCTCGGCAGGCAGTGCCCCGGCCCGTACCCCGTGCACCTGCTCATTGATAACTGAGCGTCCGCGGGCGCCTCGGGTCGGAGCCCTTTGGCCTGAACCTGCCTCGTACCGAGAGGCCGAGATGTGAGAAAATTACGAGCAGGGGAGACAAGTGGTGCCCCGTGACAAGAGGCAGCTGTGGCGAGAGGAGCAGGCTCCATGCCCGGGGTGAGCGCCATCTGGGCGGGAGGCCTGGCTTCCAGCTGTGGGGGCTCGGGAAGGGCAGAGCTTGGGAGGAATGATTTTGAAGCCACTACTATGGAGATTAAGGGGATGAGAATGTAAATCTCAAGTAAAAAGGTAATTGAATGTAATAGCAAACACTGCCGGCTCTGTGTTAATTTTAGCTCTTCCCCTGGATACAAGACGCTGTATTAGTGTTTTATTACCATTTTGTTTGCACTAATAAAATAGTAAAATTTATTTCAAGGAAGTTGAAGGATGGTTTTACAATGCAAATTTGAAGAAATTGGACTTTTCATTTATGTCTCTGCTATTTTAAACCCTGACGGGTGTAAATTAACCACGGGGACCGAGCCGACCCCACTGATGGGACTCGGGTGGTGGGAGCCCTGGCGGAGGTTCCGGCCGAGCTCTGAGCAGAGAGTCGAGTGCTCCATGGACAGGCTGGGGCCGCTCGGGCCCGGCTGGGTGGGGCTGGGTGGTGGGTGAGGGCCTGCGGAGCACGACTGGGTGTACGTGGTACGTCACACGCCAAAGCCGGTGGGGAGACACGTGTGGCCGCGGGCTTAGAGCCGGGTCTTTCCTCTCGGGCCCCTGGTTCCCTTCCTGGCCTGCGTAGGACCTTGACGTGGCGAGTCCCCAAGGGCAGCTGGGCATCTGGAGGCCCGCTGCAGGCCCCCCTCGGCCTTGAAAGGGGCTTCGGGTTGATCTGGAGGAAGGATGTGAGCCTAAGAGGAACCCAGCAGAGGCGCCAGACACGCCCGCCTTCTGCAGTCTTGCTGCTGGCCCAGAGACACTGGTTTCTCAAGAAGCTAGGGTCTCTCCCAGTGGGGCCCGATGGATGGGCCGTCCAAGCACGGTGGTGTCCACGAACCAGAAAGTTAGGTGACTGCGTTAAACACACACACACACACACACACACACACACACACACACACACACGAGTGTGGTCTGAATCTTAGGGAACCAGACAGTGTAAGGTAGGCGGAGAGGGAAGGAAAAGGGGAGAGGAGAGGTTCGTTTTGAGTTTTGGTTGAAGAATTCAGGTTGGATCTTGTTTTATCCAAACCGGTTTGTTTATCTCGGAAAAATTATCGGCACAATGGCCCAAAGGGATGCACTGGGGACCCGCTTCCAAAGGGCAGGGAACCGAACAAGTGTTCCTGTGTCTGGAGGAGTCAGCGGCATGTCTGACCCAAGGTTTTCTGGCTGCCTGCCTGGTGTGGAAGAAATGGGGAGCCGGTGTTGCTGGTTTCCAGCCTGAGCCTACGTCTTGGGGAGTTTTTCTGGCGTGTTCTCTCCCTTGGTCGGGTGTGGTGGATGAATGTGTGTGTGTCTTTAAGAAGATTCAAACTGTTGATTCTGGCCAGGCCAGAGTATGGAGACTGTCCCGGTGGCTGGAGCAGCAGCAGCTGCAGAAGATACTTGAGGTTTCCTTGTTAGGCCTCTGTTTGGGAGTTGCAGGGCTGAGGAGGACAGGCGTGGGCTCCCAGCCTCTCTTGGTGAGGCTGAGGGCCGTTGGGGAGCAGAGGGGGCCTGGGCTGACGTCCGAGGGTCAGGCGGGGCTCTAGCGCAGGGCTGGTGCTCTCTGTGGTTGAAGATAAAGGAGGGAAATTCTCCAAGCAGGCCACTTGGGGATCCTTCTAGACAGGGGCTATGGATGCCGTTTCTTGGGATCTTGGAGTTTACGGGCAAGCCCCCCCACCCCCAATAGGCCCAGACCCTCCTCTTTTCTGCTGCTGAGCACCCAGGAGGCCCTGGTGGCTCTGGGCTGGTAGCTGATGGGCAGAGGGCGAGGCGGCCAAGATCGGGCAGGTTTGAGAGAATTGCTGGAAGGAGTGAAAGAGGAGGACATTTTTTAAATTAATTAATTTAATTTACTTATGGTACAGAAGATTGAACCCAGGGACATTCTACCTCTAAGCTAACCTTCCCCCCCCAGCCCTTTTTATTTTGAAACAGGGTTTTATTAAGCTGCTGAGGGTCCCACTAAATTGAGGAGGATGGCCTCCATCCCATGATCCTCCTGTCTCAGCCTCCCAAGTACTGGGATCACAGGCGTGCGCCACCATGCCCAGCTCAGAGGAGAATGTTTAAAAAGAGGAGAGCTTGCTCTTTAACCTTAAAAGTCGTTTCCAGTCCTCGGAGGGGAGTGCTACAGCGCTGTGTACCCAAGAATTTGGAGAGGGATGGGGGGGTTACATCAGGCGGGGGGGGGCGTTTATACTCCGAGTGGATTTCTACCCCAAACTGTAATTACTCAAGGAACAGGCGGAAATGGGAAAAGAGGATTAGCGAGGTGCCCGCTGGGTCTGGTGCTGCAGGTGGCACGGAGTAGCCCGCCTGGCACAGGCACCTGCCGGCTGTCTCAGCTCTGGGGCCTGTCCTGAGGGATGCCCTGGACCCCGGCACCTCCTCGTCTACTCTGGCTCTCCCCAAGTCCTCCCTGGAGCACGAGGCCCCCAGAACAGAAGGGAGCTCCATTCTGGTAGGCTTTCTTTTTGGCGTTGGGGATCTGTGTGTGAATTACGAGAGGGGGACTGCAGAAAGTTCCGGAAGCAGGGCTCACACCTGCTCCCGTCCCGTTTGGTTTGAGGGGGCCCGTGTGGTGCACGGCGCCTCCCCAGTCGCCCCTGTAATCAGGAGCAAGGGACCCCAGAACCCTGAGGTCTTTTGCCCACAAGACCCTGGCCCCTCCTCTCCTCCCGTCGGCCCCCCGGGTCTCCTACTCTGAACCCGCCCAGGCTCACTTTCCCTGGGCCCTGCCCCACCCCGCACCTGTCAGCTGTCTCCTTGACTGTCTGGCGGGGCCGCCGCCCCCCATCCTCCCAGGCCAGCCGCCCCCTCCGCCGGCCCCCACCCCTCCCTCCTGTCTCTGCCCACGGCTGCCTCTACCTGCCCGTCGCGGGCACACCTGAGGCTCCCGGGCTGCCTGGCAGTGTGGGCACAGCGCAGGGTGTTTCCCAGACAGCCGGGATAAGGTATTAAATCCTGTTGCTGTCTCCGCAGGACCAGGTTCCTCAGATGGGTTTCCAAGTCCCTAATCTCAGCGCCCGCGTCCCTGCCCGGCCTCGGTTTGATGGGGGCTTTCCTTTCCGATTGAAGCTGAACCCAGCAGCTCCGCGGCGGGCTGGGGCTGGGTTCCCACCGGGCATGGCACGGTGTCCGGCCCCTTCCTCTCTCCGGTTCTCCATCCTTCCTTCCTTGAGGAATCGTAGCAGGTGGGGGCCGGGATTCCGCCACCAGGTGTTCTGGAGCCTTCTTCAGGCCCCTGCCCCCTCGCCAGGGTGGTCGTGGGCCATCTGCTCTTGCTGGGGGTGCGTATGTGTCCATGGTGGGGCTTCATGTCGGCGGCCGGGGGACCGGGTTTGGAGAGGGTCCATGATGGAGCAAGCAGGTAAACAACTCGGGGTCCAGTCCTCTGCTTGGAATCTTCGTACTCAAACTCCGGGGGCCCGTGCGGGGCTCGCTCCGGTCCTGTGCAGTGTCCGCGTGGTTTGGGAGGAGATGTGCTCCTGTGCGTGCTCTGGGTGGGCACCGGCCTGCCTTGAGCTGGTTGAGCCTCTGGGGGTGACGGGAGGGCCCAGGATCCCCAACACAGGGACACCAAGGTACCCAGTCTCGGTGGCTTCTGCCTTCTTGTTTCTTTGGTGTTGGAATAAAACCGAGGGCCTTGCACATGCTTAGGCAAGCACTCCACCACTGAGCTACAGCGCCGGCCCTCTTTCTTTTATTTTGAGACACCATCTCGCTAAATTGCTAGGCTTGGCCTCAGGCTTGCGGTCCTCCCGCCTCAGCCTCCCGTGTAGCTGGGATCACAGGCATGTGTCGCCGCACTGAGGCCTATTGGTCTCCATTCTTGGTGTGGAGCTGGAGCAGCTCCCGGAGTCTTCCTTCCTTCCTTCCTTCCTCCTCTCTCTCTCTCTCTCTCTCTTTTTTTTTTTTTTTTGTGGTACTGGGGTTCCTGGAAGCCCTTCTATATACGGGCTACACTCCCAGATCTATTTTTTATTTTTTGGAAACAGGGTCTCCTAAGCCAGCGAGGCTGGCTTCGAACCTGCGCGATCCTCCTGTCTCCGCCTCCCAAGCGCGGGGATTACAAGCGTGCGCCACCGCTCCCGGCCGAGTCTTCCTTTCTGTAGGGCATCCAGGGACATGTGTGTCCTCCCTCAAATAGCAGGACTGTGCAGGACGGGGTTCTCCTGAGACCCAACCCGCTGGCCCAGGAGCAGCGCTGTGAGCGGCCACTAGCTCACTCCCCATGCTGGGAGTTCCTAGGAGAGGAGCGGGAGGTCCTGAGGGCAGCCTGCAGAGCTCCGCCCCTGGGCTCGGGGACTGATGGGCGGCCTTTCTCCCAGCTGCCAGGAGACTGGGCAGACCCTGCTGGTGCGGCTCTCCTGGGCTCTGGACTCTCTTCTTTCTCCGTCTCTCGCTCCATTTCCTCCTCCCTCTGGGTGGCCAGAGGCCCTGGGGTTTCACAACAACCCAAACTTCCTCTTTTTCCCAGGCTTCTCATTTTTTTCCCCCCTGATACTGGAGATCAAACCCAATGTCATTCTACCTCTGAGCTACACCGTATTTTTTTTCTTTTTTTTTCTTTCTTTTTTTTTTTTTTTTTTGCAGTACTGGGGATGGAAGCCAGGGGCATTCTACCTCTGAGCTCTATCCTCAGCCCTATTTTTTTATTTATTTTTTAATTTATATTTTACTTAATTAATTTTTTACAGTACTAGAAACAGAATCCAAGGGCACTCTATCTCCGAGCCACACCCCCAGCCCTATTTTTTATTCTTTATTTTGAAACAGGGTCTCACTGAGTTGCGGGGGGCCTCACTAAGTAGCTGAGGCTGTCCATGAACTACGATCCTCCTGTCTCGGCCTCCTGAATGCTGGGATTACAAGCGTGCGCCACCACGCCCGGCTTTTTTTTTTTTTTTTTTTTTTAGTATTTGAAATACGGTCTCTGTAAGTTGCTGAGGCTGGCCTCGATCTTGCGATGCTCCTGTCTCAGCCTCTCGGACACTGGGATCACATGTGTGCCCCGTGGTCCCTGGCTCTTCACTTTGTCCTTGCTGGGCTCCGAGTGCACGCGGCTCCACCGTCCTGCTGTTGCCTCCACGGTCCTCACCACTCTGAGTTTCCTCTGTCCCTTTCGAGGTCGGTGCACTGAAGGAGTGCGGGAGCCCCTGGGACCCAGCAGAGAAGGGCGCGGCAGGGTGCAGTGGCCAGCACCCGCGCTGTCGAGGGAGTCATGGGAATCCTGGGTGCCAGAGTCTCTGACTTTATTTCGGGGTTCTTTATTCTAGTGTGTACTGGGCAATGATCAAGAAATGGAATGGAAGTCAGGCGCAATGGGGTAGGCCTGTAATCCCAAT